>NC_141543.1:97575000-97867500 GCF_021556685.1 Rattus norvegicus
TACCGATAACAAGCAGGCCCCTCAAATGGGAAAGAGAGGAACTGGACGCGCTTCATGTCTTTCCTGGGTAAGAGTCAGGAAACTCCCCTGACAGCCTCACTTACCACCAGGTTGCCAATGACCATGACCATGAGGAAGACGGTGAGGCACATGGCCTGGCCGGCCACCTCCATGCAGTCCCACATGGTCTCGATCCATTCCCCGCAGAGGATGCGGAAGACGATGAGGAAGGAGTGGAAGAAGTCGTTCATGTGCCAGCGAGGCAGGTTGCAGTCTGAGGCGATCTTGCACACACACTCCTTATAGCTCTTGCCGAACAGCTGCATGCCCACCACGGCGAAGATGAAGACGATGATGGCCAGCACCAGGGTCAGGTTGCCCAGCGCGCCCACTGAGTTGCCAATGATTTTGATGAGCATGTTGAGTGTTGGCCATGACTTGGCCAGCTTGAAGACACGCAGCTGCCAGGCAGAGAGAATCCGTGTATGAATGGGCTTGTGGACCACCAGCCAACCCCAGGGAGACCCGGGAGGAAGAACAATGTCCAACGGTCTTAAACCCCACCCTCCTGAGGAACCACTTGAGTTTGTCTCCATGTTAATAAGATACATATGTCCACAAGTCTCCTGTTGTCTATGTTAAAAAGAAAGATGTTCTTACCCATTGAAGATACAGTTTGAAGTAGTCACAGGCAAGATTAGACACCAAAATTTGCCTAACATATTCTCTCTAATAAAAGCAGACCATGGGAAGAAGGACTGTGGTGCCTGGGGCTGGAGAGTTGGCTCTGCAGCTAAAAGCACAGATGCTCTTCCAGAGGACCTGTGTTCCGTTCCCAGCAACCACATTTGGTGGTTCACAACCACCTCTAACTCCAGCTCCAAGGGATCCAACATCTCCTCGTGGATTCTACAAACACCCACAGCACAGACACGTGGTGTATAGGTACACTCACATATAAAATTTTAAATATTGGGGCTGGAGAGATGGCTCAGTGGTTAAAAGCTCCAACTGCTCTTCCTGAGATCCTGAGTTCAAATCCCAGCAACCACATGGTGGCTCACAACCAACTGTAATGAGATCTGATGCCCTCTTCTGGTGTGTCTGAAGACAGCTACAGTGTACTCACTCTACAGTGTACTCACATATGTTAAAATAAATAAATAAATAAATAAATAAGTTATAATATTTTTAAAGATAAAATTACAATATGGTCATGACTGTTGGGTGGGAGACACAGACACCCAAGGAGCTGGTAGACTTTCGCTAAACTCTTCGCTGTTTGCATCCTCATGATGATGTTGAAAAATAGGAGTGAACTTCAAGGGGTAGAGGAAAAAATTAGTAATTCTTTTTTTTTTTTTTGGTTCTTTTTTTCGGAGCTGGGGACCGAACCCAGGGCCTTGCGCTTCCTAGGCAAGCGCTCTACCACTGAGCTAAATCCCCAACCCCAAAATTAGTAATTCTTAATATTTTATTTATTTATTATATATTATGATTACACTGTCGCTATCTCCAGACACACCAGAAGAGGGCATCAGACTCATTTCAGATGGTTGTGAGCCACCATGTGGTTGCTGGGATTTGAACTCAGGACCTTGGGAAGAGCAGTCGGTACTCTTAACCACTGAGCCATCTCTCCAGCCCAAAATTAGTAATTCTTAAGCCCCAAGCTTGTCACTAACTCACAATGAAGATCTGTCTTCCTTCAGGCCTGCAAAATGGAACCAAAGCCTAAGGTCATCTAACTTTGCCTCCCATGGCTATCATTTTGGTGCCCGGCCCCAGCCCTGGGTAATAGACAGGAAGGACTCTCTTTCTCCTAGTTTACAGGAATAGGTTCTGAGGGGCCGAGTGGTGTGCACAGGGCAGCCTCTTAGGGAATCTCCTCCCATCCCCCTCAGCTCCCCGGGTCTGTACCAGGCGGAAGGAACGGAGCACTGACAGCCCCTGTACGTTGGCCAGGCCCAGCTCCACCAGGCTGAGGGTGACGATGAAACTGTCAAAGATGTTCCAGCCCTGTTGGAAATACTCGTAGGGGTCCATGGCAATCAGCTTCAACACCATCTCCGCAGTGAAGATGCCTGTGAAGACCTGTGGGGTGGGACACGGAATCCCTGTCACAGAGCCTCGTGGAGACATGGCTCTTGGGAGACTCCCCTCCTCCATCTCCTGGCAGAGGCTTTGGGGACTGAAGGGCAAGGGTTCAAGGTCCCGAAAGGGGACAGGGAATGGTACCCAAGGCCCATGTGTGTGCATGTAGTGTCTGGTACAAAGACCGTGTCATATGAACAGGTGGGTACAACACAGAACCATTCCTATCCATTTCTGACACTGTGACCTCAGTCAAGTCGATAGCTTCTTGTGGCTTTGACCTGATCATAAAGTTTAGCACTCATGAAGCGCTGGTCACACGGACCTCCTTGGCATGTGGTTCTCTACGAAACTGGAGGGAATATCCCACTCTTTCCACAGCTAAACAACTGAGGCTCACAACAGGCACCCCAGCTCCCTTTATCAGTTTCTCTGGTTCTCAGCTCAAGATTTCTCCTCTGCGTCCAAGCCTCCCTACTAAATATAACTCCAGGACCTAGCAGACTTTACTTTTTGATTTTGAAACATGTATCATGTGGCTTGGGCTGGTCTTGAACTCAGTATGTGGCGGAGGATGACCTCGAACTTTTGACTGCCTCCACCTCCTGGGTGCTATGGTTACAAAAGCATGTGTTACCACGCCCGGCTTTATTCAGTGCTGGGAATGGAGCCACATCTCAACCATCAAGCGACCTTGGATGGACACGGTCTTGGGCAGGGACTATAAGGGACAAAATTGGTAAGAGGATCATATCTGCTTCCTCAATGCCAGAACAGGTATCTGAAGGCCTCGCAGCCCCTTAAAGCTCACAGGGCATGACGCCACTCCTACCAGGCATCAGCTGCTCTGGGTACACAACCCGCCTAGGCTCACACTGGATCTCTCCGAAGAGCTTTCCCTGGCCACAGCAGCATGGTGTGGACAGTGGGTGAGCAGCAGACAGGTCCTGCCCATTTATACACACCCTGGCAGCTGTGCCGTGAGCCTGGAGCACGCTCTCGCCTCTCTTGCCCAGCCTGGCCATGGCTGCTTCACAAGACAGACCTATCTGCGTTGAAGGCTGGGGATTTCGATGATTGGGGAGTTTTATGTCCCCTACCCAGTCCTGTCCCAACCCTCCCTCACATCTTACACTGTGAGTCTGCCTCTCCCAGGAGGTAAGGGGGAGCCTTTTGCTCATTTGCCATGGGGGGCGGGGTGGGACTGCAAAGCAGATTGGGAAGGGCGGAGCACAATGGATCAGGGGGATGGAGGAGGAGGCAGCGGCTTTTCCCTTTGTCAGGCTCCACTGGGGCTGGCAATGAGGTGTTAATGCTCCTAATGGACAAGGATAAGCAGTCGGATCAGAGCATGTCAACAATAGTTGAGCAGCAAAAGGGCTCAGGAGAGAGTAGCCGGGTGAAGCTGGAGAACCGGGAGGCCCCTGGGGGAAGGGGAGGTAGACCCCTTTGCATCGGATGTCTCTGGCTATATGCCCCCACTCCCAGGTCCCTTGGTCTCCTTTAGGTTCACAGTCTATAAACATCGAGAAACTTGTTACCTCAGCCTACCCATTTCCACACACCCACTCCCTCCACCCCAATTCCAGGAGGTGGCCAGGATCCCAGACCTCCCGGGAGTTCCGATCTCAGCTCGCCCCACTTTCCTTGTTCCCAGATACTTTGAAGCTGAGTTACTATATCCCCTAGACCACTGCCTGTGCCTCCACGATTCATGCCAGCTGTCCCCGCATGCCCTGCATTTCCACACAGCCCAGGCAGCACATGTCTGTCCTGTCTTCCAGATGACCGCCCTCTCCTTCTGTCCCTTCCTTACCAAGTTGCCCACGGAGAGCACGTTGTCAAAGTGCTCGGTCATGGGGTAGTGCTCCATGGCCATGAAGAGGGTGTTGAGCACAATGCAGATGGTGATACCCAGGTCCACAAAGGGGTCCATGACGATCAGGTAGATTATATGTTTGAACTTCACCCACGGGGCACAGCAGTTCCAGATGAGGACTTTGTGTGCACACTTGTACCACCACGGTGGGCACTTCTGATGGGCCTCTTCCAGCTCTGGAGGTGGGGTTGTTGTAACGGGTTATAATGGGCGTCTGATGAAGAGTCGAGCTTCTCGCCTGGCTCGACTCTTTCTCCATCTAGCTCTTTGCTCCGCTCAATACTCCAGCCAGTGACAGGCCTCCTCTGATCTCTTCCCTATAGACTCCGCTTCATAGGACATCGTCCTGTCCCTGCCCCTGTCCCTGTCCCGGAAACTCAGCTTTCTCTCTGCTCTCTTCTTCCCATCCTCTCAATGAGGCCTTCTTTACTCTCTCCTCACATTCCACTCTCAGGACCTGCTCTCTCAGAGCTCAGCCTCTCACAGCACACACCTCCTTGGTAAGCCTTAACCCATACCCCTCCACAGCGCTCTGCTTTGAGCTCTGCCATCTTGTTGAGCTCCCACAATACCCTCCTCTCAGTGAATTGGAGCTGAGTTATCTGTGAGCCTCTCGGGTCTGGGATTCCACCAGGAGAGAGAGAGACCCTGGCCTCTGTCTGGGTTCTGGAGTCTTTAGGGAACACTGAGAGTTCACTTTAGGGGGACAGTCCCCTGTGCTGCCAGCCAGAATTCCTGAAGGCCTTTCTGCTGCTGGTAACATCGGTCACTCCAGACTGTGCCTGGGCATAAAAAGATGTCTATGCCCGATCAGACTCTCCAGTACTTACCACTGGAGACTTAAGAGGTAAACAGTATTGACTCCATCTATTTTGCAGGGGAAGGAAAGACACTAGGATGGCTGGCAGGTTCCTGGGGACCCTGAGTGGGGCTGGGGTCCCACTGAGGAGTAAGAAGAGTGAACCTCTTTCCAGACTGCGTCAGACTAGTCCGCTTGGGCTACTGTAGGTGCCCAGTGTCTGAGATTGGAAACCTTAGAAAGAGACCTCGGTAAGAGCAAAGGAGGGAAGCTTATTGGGCCAGGTCTGTCCAGTTTTCCCCAGACCTTTTCCGCACACATGCACGCATGCGCACACGAACAAACACACACACACACACACACAAACATACATATGTACACACATGCACATGCACACATACACACACACAAACACACACACAAACATACATATGTACACACATGCACATGCACACATACACACACAAACACACACGCACAAACATACATACGTACACACATGCACATGCACACATACACACACACAAACACACATGCACATGCACACACACATGCGCATGCACACACACAAACATACATACACAAACATACATATGTACACACATGCACATGCACACATACACACACATGCGCATGCACACACACACAAACATACATACACACGTGCACACACATGCACATGAACACATAAGCACACACACAAACATACATACGTACACACATGCACATGCACACATACACACACACAAACACACACGCACATGCACACATACATGCGCATGCACACACACACACAAACATACACACACGTACACACACATGCACATGAACACATAAGCACACACACAAACACACACGCACATGCACATGAACACACACACAAACACACACGCACATGCACACACATACACATAAGCACACACACAAACACACACGCACACGCACACACGCGCACACACGCGCACACAGGGCATGTACACCTGAATGCGGAGTGTAAGGTGGGATGGATTTCTCCAAAGGCTTACAGAGCCCTGAAGAACCCTAGACTCTGGTTTTAGCATAAAGCAAGTCCCGGGAGTGACTGGGTCCCTTCTCCCGGTCAGAGATCCTTTCTAGCCCCCTTCTTCTCCATTTCCTTCCTTTTTCCACATCTCTGTTGCTCCCTTCTTCTTCCCTCCCTCTCCCCTTCCTCTTTTCCCAGCCATACACTTCTCATCTTTCTTTCCAGTCAGTAATCCGCTCCACCCATTTACTGTGCTTCTGTCCACCCTGTCTTGTTTCGGGTTTTTAATTCTCCGGCTGAGAATTGGGGGTACCACAGGACTTGTGGAGAGTCTGTGATTCTACTTGGGGGAATTAACCATTGACCTTTAACCCTTACCCAGGAAATAGTGGAGCAGTTTCCGGAACACCAGGCCTTCCTGGTTTAGTATTATTAGCCTGTCCTTCCCCGTTGCCTTGGCAACCCCAAGAGCTCTCCCGGAAGTCCCTAGTTCCTGCAATGGCCTGGCCTTGCAGCCAGAAATGGGCCAGGTTGACAGGTCTATATTTAACCTGGCTTATTTCTTTGGTGTTGATATTAAGTTACTGCCCTCCTGAAGCTGGGTCCAAGCAGGCCCCTCCCTACAGCTCAGGGGGCTGAGAGGCCTGGTGGGCAGTGCAGGCAGAGTAGGAGGGGAAGGGGAGCACAGGGTACTCACCCTCCATAGCATCTGAGATGGCACTGTCTGCGCTGCAGCTTGGCCTTGGGGGCCCCTTCTCCCCGGATGCATCCAGGCTCCCATTGCAGTCTTTGTTGTGGGTTGGGTCCCCATCTGCCTCCTCTCCACTTTCCAGAGCCTGGGCAGCCTTAGCCTATAAATCAGCAAAGAGGATGAGTAAGAAATTTCACTCTGGGGCTGGAGAGATGGCTCAGCGGTTAAGAGCACTGGCTGCTCTTCCTGAGCTCCTGAGTTCAACTCCCAGCAACCACATGGTGGCTCACAACCATCTGTAATGAGATCCGATGCTTTCTGCTGTGTCTGAAGACAGCTACAGTGTACTCATATACATCAAATAAACAAAGAAAAAGAAAAAGGAAAGAAAGAGATTTCACTCTGAGCCAGGAGTATGAAAACACTGGCCCTCAGAAACTCTTACTGAGCCTTTTAGACGACAGGTCCTTTCCTTAGCTGATGTCAAATCTAGTGCATGTAGGAAAGGGACAGTCCTGAATGGCAACGGAGTGACAGGGTAAAGACAAGGTGACTGAGGACCCCGACCCTGAAGACCCTCAACCTAAGAGAGAAGCTGTTCCACGTATAACCGGGAGCCCCACCTTTACCTCAGCATGGACCCAGAAAGCATGAAGCCATAGACCTTTAATCTGGAGCAAAGTTCCCATTTCACTGTTCCAAATGCTTGGCTGTATGGTGGTTTTCCTGCAACACCCCTTCCATCAAAGCTCCCAATCTGGGCCTTTCTGCTCCTTTTGTCTCACAGTCCTTCCCTCTTGCCTGCCCCCCCTCCCAACCTGGAACCAGTGGCTAAGTCCAGGCCAGTGTTGGGGAGACCCTTGGATCCTCACCCCAAGTTCCCTGCCTGGGTCCACACCTTTTCCAGTTCCTCCTGATGTTTTTTGTATTTCTCAAGCATCTGTTGGAACTCCTCCTCTTTCTCCTGGTCTTCGGCCAGGGTAGCCTCATTCTGCTCAGCGTACGCCATGGCCACCACGGCCAGGATCAGATTGATGAGGTAGAAGGAGCCCAGGAAGATGATGACCACGAAGAAGATCATGTAGGTCTTGCCAGCAGCTCGTAGGGTCTGGGGATGCGGAGAGAAGGAGAAAGGGGTCTCGAGGTCTCCATGGGGGTCTTCTACACGGTCACTGCTTAAGTAGGGAAGCAGAGAAGGGTCCCTCAAGAAGCCCAGGGATTTGGGGGCCTTGGAGACAAGGCGTGGCCATCCTCAGCAACTCAGCCTCATTCCGGGGAACTTCAAAATGCACGTGAGTGACCCAGGTATTCCAGGCTCCCATATCAGAGCTGTGGGAGCCCACATAGGCAGCCTGAGGTCAAAAAACCCTCCCGGACAAACAGCAAACAGGGCTTGAAACTTCGCTTCACCCCAGAGCCTGGTGCCTAGTAAATGCTCAACAAACAGTAGACCTGTGATTATTGTTATTATTAATCGTGTTAGAAACGTTGCCAAAGATCAAGAGACAAAATCGTTCATTCTCAACCCACCTGTCATGCATACAGTAAGGACCAAGTGCTGGCCTGCCCTTGGCATCCTGGGAATTGGGTATAGCAAGATCTGCAGATGCTCAGGGCTCCTCTAGGAAAGGAGCGTTGTTTGCATCCAGCCCCCTCTTCTAATCCTTTCTAGATGACCCTGGTATCTGATACAATGTAACTGCTAAGCATGCAGTTGCTGGGCTTTCTCAGTTATGGAGTAAATATGTTTCCCCATAGAATATTCTCTGGAAAGGAGTCTCCAGCATGGGCATATTCCTTCTGAAATACTTCATTTCTCACTTGCACATTCCCGGGACTTGAGCACAGGACCTTGTACGGCACTAGGTCAAAACTCTATCACTGGGGCTAGGGATTTAGCTCAGTGGTAGAGCGCTTACCTAGGAAGCGCAAGGCCCTGGGTTCGGTCCCCAGCTCTGAAAAAAAGAACCAAAAAAAAAAAACTCTACCACTGAGCTACACGCCCATCCTGTTTCATTTGCTTTTGTTGGGTTTTTTTTTCCTGTATTGTTTATTTTTATTTTTATTCCTATTTTATTTTTGGGGTTTTGTTTGTTTGTTTTTGTTTTTTCAAGACAGAGCTTCTCTGTGTAGCCCTGGCTGTCCTAGAACTCACTCTGTAGAGCAGGCTGGCCTCAAACTCAGAGATCCGCCTGCCTCTGCCTCCCAAGCCCTGAATTAAAGGCACGTGACACCACTATCTGCTCCATTTTGTAAAGAGTATTTTCGACCTGTGGTTGGTTGAATCTACAGAGGCCAAGCCTACCGAGATAGAGGGTCAACTCTCATTGTGTGCGGGCTGGGTTCAGTTTCCCAGTTAGCTATCTTACTGGTTTCTCTGAGGCTTGGAGATTCCTGGGCCTGGGTCTATGGCAGGGCCCAGATGCTCAGCTCAAAAAGCAGAAATGGAAAGGGAAAGGGACTGGTTTGGCTCTGGCCAGGAATTCCTAAGAGCAGTGGGACTGAAGGAGTCCTGTAGAAGAGAGGGTGCAGAGGTTACCGCGGATGGGCTCTGTGAAGCTCTGAGGGGAGTGGCAATGGAGTCTGTGGGGCCAAACGGGAGTCTGCAGAGTGGGGGCATCTGTACCAGCTGGAAAAGGTTCTCCCAGTAGTCCTGCGTCATGAGCCGGAAGAGAGCCAGGAAAGCCCAGCTGAAGGTGTCATAGCTGGTGTAGCCATAGTTGGGGTTCCGCCCAGCCTTTATGCATTCGTAGCCCTCAGGGCAGTGCCTGGTAGTAAAAAGGGGGGGAAGCTGTCTTAGGGAGAGAAGAGAGCTGAGGACAGATGGAGGATGGGAGATCCCCAGGTCTCCATATGCCTTGCAGGCATGATAGCTTTCTATTCTTAACCACTGGTTCCCTCATCTCTCCACCCCAGATCCCTGTCTCTAATGAAGCCCCCACCCCCATACCAGGATACATTGTTGTCCCACAACTCACCCAGCATCACTGCTATTCCCACAGAGCAGAGCATCATTGGAGCCCTCCAAGAAATAGAAGTTCCCTTTGGGAATCAGAGGCCACAAAGAAGACATGTTACCACACAGATGCCCAGTAAACACGTGCACACACCACACAGCCGTCAACACATCTGTGTGCCCAAAGAGGCTACACAGACACTCCCTGGGGCCCCTCCTGTCTTTTATGAACAGTTCCAAGCTCCAGGGTCTCCAGCGGATAAACTGCATGGGCTCAGCACTAAGCCACATAAGCTTGTACCCGCTGTGGTTACGAAGTCAGGATTCACCAGGGACCCAATACGGCCCTGTGTCAAAGGGCGTGTTTCTGTGTGTACACTGGGGAGGGGTTGGAGTTGGAATCTAGGAAGCACAGTGAAGGAAGGACACTGTTCCAAGGAGCAGACACTGTGTGTACTAGTGACTGCATGAGAATGCGTATGTGTGCTGTGTGTGCCTATAAAGGACAGCCATGGGAACAGGATGTGGCTGGCGGCAGCCCTGCCAGAACGTGGGGAAGAACAACACATGTTCAGGCTACGGAAGGATGATGGACTGTCTCTTTGTATAGTGAGAGCCTTAGCACACACGTGTGCATGAGTGTGTGTGTGTGTGTGTGTGTGTGTGTCTCCCAGGGCAACCTTGGGTGTTGTTTCTCAGGACCAATGGTACACTTTTTTTTTTCAGGAGTCTCTCATTAAGGTCTGGGGCTGGCCAATGAGGCAGGGTTGCCTAGCTGTGCAGTGAGCTCCTGGGACCTGTCAGAACCGGAACCACAGACAGACATGTGCCACTCAGAGTCAGAACCACAGACATGTGCCACTCAGAGCTGGAACCACAGACATGTGTTACTCAGAGTCGGAACCACAGACATGTGCCACTATGCCTGGTTGTTTATACAGGCTCTGGAGATCGACCTCGAGTCCTCGGTTTTTCGAGGCAAGCATTTTATAGATTGAGCTCCCTCAGCCTCAACAGACACAGGATTTTAAAACAGGGTGTCGTCATCACATTAACCCTTCGAGGGAGGTTTTGTCATACTCCATTTAATACGCAACCATTTTAAGGGTCATGACTGAGAGACCTGTGGGAGGCTACAACCCAAGCTGGCTAGTGATGGATTTAAGCTACGTCTTCTATGAAGAAGCAGCTGAAACAATGCGTCCTTGAGGAGTCAGGTAGTCTCCTCTGGCCCTTCTACCTCCCTTCTCACCTTCGTCATTGATGTAGGCCTCCCAGTCAAAGGTAGAGTTGCCGGCCCAGCTCTCCTGGCTGTTCCAAGTGTCATTGATGTACCAAGTGTCATTGCCGTACCAAGTGTCATTGCTGTACCAAGTGTCATTGCCATACCACGTGGTGTTGGTGTCATTCATGGGCGGGGGCCAACGCACGCACTTCTGACGCAGGTTTCCCATGAAAAGCTGCAGCCCCACCAGGGCAAAGACACTCAGGCAGAAGACAGTGAGGATCATCACATCCGACAGCTTTTTCACAGACTGGATCAGGGCTCCCACAATTGTCTTCAGCCCTGGTCACAGGGAGGGCGAAAGCATCAGCAGGGGTAAGGGTGGGGTGGTGGGGGACTCCTGCTCTGAGATTCAGCCAGCCCCATCTCTGAGGCTGGTTTCACTCCTCACAGCTTCTTCCCCAAAGCCTCCCTATAGCAACCCTAAGCACTTCCCCCATGTGGAGCTGGGCTTTGCCCATAGAAGAATGGCCTCTAAGAGTCAATGGGCTGCTGCCTGACCCTCAGAACTACACAAAAGCACACAGAGAAATTTAATAGATGTCACTAGGTTAGCACTTCCAAAGTGTGTTCTCAAGACCGTCCCTCATCTCACCGTGCCCTTAAGGAAAAGGAGAAGCCACCATGTTAGGGAAAGGGAGTACCCTAGAGTCCATTAACGATGAATTCCCAAAGACCAATGGGGTTCACTCCGAGAATCTCTAGAATGATTTTGAAAAATCAGTGTCTGCATGCAAAACAGGGGCAACACAGCCTTTAATCCCAGTGCTCAGGAGGCAGAGGCAGGGGGATCTCTGAATTTGAGGCTAGCCCGGTCTACAGAGCAAGTTCTAGGACAGCCAGGGCTACACGAAGAAACCCTGTCTCAAAAACAAAACAAAACAAACAAATCTCCCCCCCCAAAACATTTTTGGATAGACATTTGTTCCACTGCACACAAAGGTAAAAAACAATCCTGATGTAATTCTGCCCCAGGGCAGATTTCTGCCATTGAAGGAAGTCACAGCTTCCTTCTTGGATCTGCTCATTCATTTCTCCCTTCTTTTCCTGTCACGGAAACCAGATGCTCCACATTCCCCTTTGAGAGCCCTCCTGAGTGCTGAAGGTGCAGAAGAGGAAGGCATTTAGCGAACTCCATCAGTGCTGCGTGTCTCACGGGCCTCTGATGCATGGAAGGGCTCTGGACTCTCGAAGATGGCCATATGTCCTGGCATAAGGACTGAGCTGTTTCTCTCCTCCACAGCCCACTCGCCTTCCTTTTGTGGTAATTGGACCTCCCTGTGTGAACTGTTTACAGGCTCTAGCTCAGCTTTTGGCTGCTGGGATACACCCAGGACCTCACAATGCAAAGCAAGGAGAAATCAATCGAGTTACACCTTCTGCTGTCTGCGGGTGGTGTATGCATACATGTATATGAGTATGCATACATGTACATGAGTATGCATAGATACCTATGTGTGCATGTGTATATTGTTTGAGGCTGAGTCTCTAGATAGAGCACAGGATGGTCTCAAACTTGGAATCTTTTTGGTCTCTCTCATGCTAAGATCACAGGTATGGAGTCACTCACCATGCTGGAGTTTTTTGCAGAGCTGTGTGACTCATTCTTCTTTTTATTAAAAAGAAAAGATTCATTTTGTTTTGCTTTGTTTACCTTTGTGTATGTGTGCCCATATGCATGTATGTATGCACGTGTGTGCTGGTACCCCAGGAGGTCAGAAGAGGATGCTAGATCTCATGGAGCTGGACTGAGAGGCAGTTGTGAGGCTAATGTGTGTTGGAAATTGAACTCTGGTCACTCCCTCTAGGCCTTGGTTCTTCTTGATAAATTACTTTGGAATTGCCTTTTGGTTACCACTGGGATAGGGGTGAAGTTTCCCTCTGAAAGCACCGAGGGCTGAGGCATTTCCTCCTCGGAATCACTTTCAGGTAGAGCTCTGGGCTTGTCTGTTCTCCTTGTACCTCAGGCAGAATTCTCCTTAGTGTAAACACATGGGCCTTATAAGATGCTGTTCTAAGCATCTCACAGATAGATCAGTGGTTCTCAACCTTCCTAATGCTGTGACCCTTTAATACAGTTCCTCATGTGTAGTGACCCCCCCAACCATAAAATTATTTTTGTTGCTACTTCATAACTGTTACGAATCATAATGCAAATATTTGTGTCTTCCCAAGGTCCTCGGGCAGAGGGTCCCCACTCCTCTCAATACCTGGGATAACCGTGATGGTCTTCAGGGCCCGCAGCACACGGAAGGTCCTCAGGGCTGAGATGTTGCCCAAGTCCACAAACTCTGTCACATACCTGAGTGGGAAATTGAGGAGGAACACATCAGAGCTGGGACAGAAATCAAGTGTCTCTGGGTTCAGAATGAGAACTCCCAAAGAGTTTCTTGCAATTGGTATTATCACAAGGAGCGGAGGGTGGGGTCAAATAACCCCCAAAGTTCCTGTTTTAGCCTAGGAGTTGGGAAGAATAGTGTTGGGTTTTACTGCTAGGGAGAGGAAGGACAGGGACATCCCTGCTCACCCATTGGCTGCGGAGCTCTGAGTCAGACTGCCTCCTAAGGTGTATAGAGCATGAGGAGGTGACATGGCCTCCAAACAGAGCCCTAGGAATGTCCTAGATCACGTGGCTCTCAGTTGGCACAAGTAATCAACGCCCCTGCCACCCTCCTGTCAATACCCTCTTGCAGCTCCCACCCCAGCCTCGGGCCCTGCTCACGCCATTGTGATGACACTGAAGTCCAGCCAGTTCCAGGGGTCTCGGAGGAATGTGAAGTCATCAATGCAAAAGCCTCGGGCCAGCATCTTAATGAGGGACTCAAAGGTATAGATCCCCGTGAAGGTGTACCTGGAGAGAAGAGAGCCAGTCGGGCGGAGGATGTCACCTGGGTAGTGTGTGTGTACCTGGCAACTGTGGGCATTAAAGGAGGAGAGGTACCAAGGTAGCATACAGCTACCCAGGGCTGGGGACATCTATGAGGGTGAGAGCATGTCCACCCTCCTACCCCCTTGGCTTAAGGTGCTATGTCAATGACAATGGCAATGTGTCTTCCCTGAAAGATAGGAGCAGTGTCACCCTGTAAACTCAGAGTGCACAGACACCTGCAATAGGGAGGTCGGTGGGGGGAGAGGGCGCACACTTACTCCACGTGTTTGGACCAAGAAGGCGGATTGCTCATGGTCATGAACACACAGTTGGTCAGGATGGTGATCATGATAAACATGCTGAACAGCGTGGGGGGTGGGTCAAGGAAAGAGGCAGAGCCGCTGGGGAGAGGAGGGCATGGGAAGGCCTCCCGCCCGCCCCAACCCTCCCCCCCTCTCCCACTTAGGCAGGATATGCGTGAATGAGCACCTTGATAGCCACCCTCCTGACGATGCTGAAGGGGCTCAGCAGGTAGAGGGCAGGCGTGGCAGAGAATCGGAAGATGGCCTTTCCTTTGTTGAGCACAATGAAGGTCTGAGGCAGGGAGAGAAACTGTGAGACAGACGGACAGATGGACAGACAGACGGACAGATGGATAGACAGACTGACAGATGGACAAGTGGATGGACAGATGGACAGAGAGACAGATGAATGGACAGGTGGACATATAGACAGATGGATGGATGGATGGACAGACAGATGGACAGATGGACAGACAGGCAGGCAGATGGACAGATGGACAGACAGATGGATGGATGGATGGATGGATGGATGGATGGATGGATGGATAGATGTATGGACAGATGGACAGGTAGATAGACAGATGGACAGATGGACAGATGGATAGACAGGCACACAGATGGATAGACAGACAGATAGACAGATGGACAGATGGATGGACAGACAGTGGACGGACAGGCAGGTGGATGGACAGACAGGTGGATGGACAGATGGATGGTAGATAGACAGATGGACAGGCTGCACAGATCGGGGAGCCCTCCCACATCCAGACCTTCTTGTCACTGTAGTAAGGATCCAGGTCCTCCAGGGGGATGCCAATGACTTCGGGTGGGGGGTCCCCATAGATGAGTGGGAGGTTCTTGCCAGCTTCCAGGTCACTGCGTGGCTTCCGCTCAGGCTCCTCAATCTCCATCTGCTTGTTCCGCTGCAGCCGGGCCTCCTCCTCCACCGCCCGCTGCTCTATGGCTGCCAGGGACTCTGGGGTGAAGGGGCGCAGGCAGTGGGGACCCGGGGGGACCAGGTTGGGCAGAGATGAGCTGGCCATCCTTGCATTCTGGGCTCAGGGGCCAGAGGGTGGTAGGTAACAGAGCCGCTACAGCCCGCAGCCCTTGGGTTTTGGGTGGTCACCAATGCCCGGGGTCTACTGTGTACTCCTCACTCTCTGCCTGCCCAGGAGTTGGGTCAGGGAGGTGGGTGTCCTGGTCTTGTTGGGGCTGGGAGATGTGCCTGCAAGACCTGGGCGTGCTGATGCCCAGGACACTGGGCACGGTGCATTCCCCCACTCCAGGCCCCGCAGTGTTCTCTTCTCAGCAATAGATTGTGCCACCTTCGGGATCAACAGAAAGTGAACCAGATCTTCTCCAGCCCGAGGAGCTTGGGGCCAACGCCCCAGTGTCCCGAACTGTCTCCTGGGTTCAGACTCCAGGAACTGCGTGACTTCAGCCTGTAGGGACACAGAGAGAGAAACTGTACTGGCTGTCCACAAGACCTCCAGATGGACAAGATAGAGGGTCTGGTAGGATTACCCTAAAACACAACTAGAAAGTGAATTTCAGCTTGGAGGCCATGTGGATTGGCTGATGCTGGCTAGCAGGAGATGTGGGCGGAGACCATTGAGGGTTCTGCAAGACTCAGTGCAAAAGAGTGATGTCTGCCAGGGACAAGCTCAGAAGAATGCGGGCCCCATCTGCATTTGTCACCTCTGCCTGGAGAGAAGGGAAAAGAAGGGTGTGTGGGCATAGAGTTTATTTTCTGATCTTTAGGGTGCTTGGCAATAGGCTAGGGAAGGAACATAGAAGGAGGCCGGGCCTGCACAGGGTCTCTTCCTCCCATGAAAACTTCTTGCTGGAAGGAGATGTAAGGTACAGGCAGGGGGTGTCAGGAGACCTGGGACTGCTAACTTAGATGACCAGGAAAGGCGATGGGGGGAGGGGTGGTAAAAAGATGTGCGATTCCAGTAGAACAGGGTTAGAACCCCGGGGGACAGTTTTCGGTCGCTGGTCTCTTATGAACTGGTTTACAGGGGAAGAAGGCTCACCAGGAGCCTTGGAGTTTATAAGCAGCATGTGGACCAGCTTAATCCAGCTCCTTCACCTTTTCTGTCTCCTGTTCCCCACAGAAGGGCTATGCTGGGTTAGTCATTGAAAACAGGCTTTGAGGAATGATCCCTTCAGCAGACAGAACACTGGTGCAGTGACTCACGGCCACTGAGAGGCCAATATGGGACTGAGAGCATATTCAAAGGCCTCCTCTGGCCTCTGCAAGCCCATGACTCAGTGGATAAGTACATATAAGGACAACGTGAGCAGGGATTCTAATGTTCAAGTTTAAAAATGAAGTGGGGGAGGGGCTGGAGAGATGGTTCAGCAGTTAAGAGCACTGACTGCTCTTCCAGAGGTCCTGAGTTCAATTCCCAGCAACCACATGGTAGCTCATAGCCATCTGTAATCAGATCCGAGGCCCTATTCTGGTGTGTCTGAAGACAGCTACAGTGTTCTCATATAAATAAAATAAATAAATCTTAAAAAATGAAATAAAATAAAGGGGCAGTGGAGAAGCCTCATGCACACTTGTAACCAGTGTTAGGGCAGAAGCAGAGAAAGGTGATTTCAGGGTCTTGTTGGCCATTAGTTAGGCTCCAGATTCTAGGAAAGAGCTGTCTCAAAGAAGCAAGTTGGGTAGGGAAAAAGCCAAATGGCCAAGGCCTTCCTCTGGCCTCTACAAGTATATGCACACATGAATGTGCGCACACACACACACACACACACACACACACACACACACACACACACAGAGAGAGAGAGAGAGAGAGAGAGAGAGAGAGAGAGAGAGAGAGAGCGAGAGAGAGAGCACGCACACATATGAATGGATCCTAGAACCTCCACCCTAACACAGGGAATCCAGCAGACTCGGGTACAGTCATCTCACAGAAAACCCAGGCACAGAGGCTCTGGTTAGTACATACTTCTCAGGCTTGGTCAACAGATAGAGCAGATGACAGGGAAGGGCCAGAGCCATTGGGCAGAGCCAGCCACACCCCTTGCCCGCTACCCAGCTGCTTCTTACCAGGCTCCAGGGAGTCATGTTTCTGGGGGATGACTCGCTGGTGCCCAGCTGGTCAGTGACCCTGCTGTGTGCAAGCCTCATCCACACACTCAGGTCTAAGCTGAAGCCCCTCACAGAGACCCTCAGCCAACCATGTACCTTACCCTGACCCTACACACACACTCTCTCGCTCGCATCTTGTCATGTAGACAATGCTGGCCTGCCAGATGGCCTCGGGGGGACCCACCCAGCCTGAAGTCATCTTGGCAACGAAACCCTGACTCTGGTGCTGCTCCTTCACCACAATAGCCCAACATCACAGTCTGGGTCTAGTCCAGCCCTCGAGGAAACTGGCCTCACCTGAATTCACAGGAGCCCAGAGACAACCCTAGGGTTTCTACACAGCTGATACCCGGAGTGTCCTGCCCTGCTCCCAAGTCTTGAAAATGTTAGGACCCACCCCTGGCCCACTTCTGGTCTCTGTTATGGTAACACTTTCCCCCTCAAAATCACCTCCCAGCCCTCTTAGCCTTTTAGCCATCCTGAAGCCAAGTCATGTTTGACTGTTCTGCTGTGTGAGGGGAAATTATCTGTGTTCCCAGCACCCATACTGTGGCTCACGGCCGTCTGTAACGTCTGCTCCAGGAGATCCGATGTCCTCTTCTGATCCCCACAGAGACCTGGCACACATGGCAAACAGACATATGTGCAGGCAAAACACTCATACAATAAAATGAATAAAGTTACTTTGTTTGTTTTTGGAGACAGGGTTTCTCTGTGTAACCCTGGCTGTCCTGGAAATTGCTTAGTAGACCAGGCTGGCCCCAAACTCTGAGATCTGCTGACTTTGCCTTCTGAGTGCTGGGATTAAAGCGCCACCACCACTCAATTAGTTACAAAATATTTTTAAAATCCATGTGTCACCCCCTCTGGCCACTTTGTTTTTATTGCTGTTTTTTGTTTGAGACAGGGCCTATTCTTGACCTGCAGCTGCATGATTATATCATCTGTTAGCGGTTTGTGGAGACCTTCCCTTCCTCCGGGCTGGGATTACACATGTATTCTGCCACGCCCTGTTTTCTCTGTCTGGGTTTTTGTTTCTCAGGAAACCAACCAATCATCATCATCATCATCATCATCATCATCATCATCATCATCATCATCATCACCATCATCACCATCATCACCACCACCACCACCACCACCACCACCACCACCACCACCACCACTACCACTACCACAGGCTGGCCCTTGCACTTAACACCCAACCCCGGGCCCTGTGCTTCCCCGCAACCTCTCTCTGCAGTTCTTTTCAGTCTCCCGCTCACGGATGACTGTCTTCTACATTAACACAAGTGTCATCTGCCACTCATCGGCCCATACCTCACACCTCCCAGCATCCAGTTCCCCGTCTTCCTTTCTCTGTACACAGAAGAGCTTCTTGGAAAGACTCTACACCAGCTGTCTCTACTTCCTTACCTTTTGCTCCCTCCTCAACCCATTCCAACCTGGCTGCCATCACCCCTGCTCAACCGGAACTGCTTTCATTGAATCACTAATGCACCACTGCCAAGACCACAACACCCGTTCCTCCCCTCACCTCCCTTGACCTCTCAGGAGCGGTCAGCCCAGTAGGCCACAGACCCTTTCTGGAAAATTCTATTCCTTCAGCGTCCATGGGGTTACACCACGGTTTGTCTTCCTCTCTGGCTTCTCCTTAACAATTTCTGCCGGGTGGCCCTTTCTGTACACGGTCTCTCGAGTTGTGCAGGGCTCAGCCCTCCGGGAGTGACATCATTTCTAGGATGGTAGAAAATGCCGTGGGAGTAAAACGAACCCTCCCTTTGAACTCTGCATGGCCTCTGGAGAGCTTCATGAGGCTGAGGTCCCCCCAACTGGAACAGAGCTTTTGTGGGTTTTCCATGGTACCATACGCCCTTGAGCCAGGAAATACCATCACTTCCAGTGTCTCAGATCAATCACCAACATGTGTCCCTGAGTTCCCCTTTTCTGACCCAAACTCCAAAACCCTGCTAATCCATACTTCTATAATGCATGGAAACCCACCCCTCCCCAGCCCCTCACGCCCAAGCCCACGTCACAGACATTTCCGGGGGTAGCTGGTCTCCTTGCCTTCTGAATCAGTCCTACCAAGGCAGCCACTGATACTTCAAAAATAAAAATCGGCTTGTGTTTCCCTTAAAACTCTCCAAGAACACCCCAGTGTGCTCAGAATATAACTTAAGCCTCCTGTGGTGGTCACCCAGGTCCTGGAGCTCTGACTCTCACTACTTCTTTGTCTATTGCTGTCACCCTGGACACTCTGTTCCAGTCCCATTGGCTTCCTTGACCTTGTTCCTGCCTTTGGGATTTTACCCAGCTCCCCTGTCTCTGGAACCCCACAGCCCTCTCTCTCTCTTCCCATGGTCTCTGTCTTCTATTTTGAGAGAGTTCTTCCTCTTCTTCCTACCACACACCCCTGCATTTCCCCTGACATTATGTCTCATAAGCTGTAAATACTTGCCTCGTTTGTTTTGAGTATATTCTCCACGAGGTGGAAACGTCAACATAAGCGGTAACTGTGCCTGTCTACGTCACCATGGCTAGCTAGTCCCAGGACTGGGCATGTAGTAGGTATTTAGAGAGTGTTTGTTGCCAGGCATGGTGGCACATGCCTTTAATCCAGCACTTTGGAAGTGAGACAGATCTCTATGAGTTTGAGATCAGCGTAGTCTAAAGTTCCATGCCAGCTAGGACTACATAGTGAGACTCTGTCTTAAAACAAAAACACCAACAATTAATTAATTAAATTGTGACACTTGGATACAGACCTTCTAGGAAAATCATGGACTTTTCTATGCTTCATCTACCAACCTATCTATCCATCTGTCCATCCATCTGTCCATCCATCCATCCATTTGACCATCTGTCCATCCATCCATCTGACCATCTGTCCATCCATCCATCTGACCATCTGTCCATCCATCCATCCATCCAACCATCTGTCCATCCATCTCCATCCATCCATCTGTCCATCCATTCATCTATCCATCCATCCATCCATCATCCCTCTATCAATTCTGTTCACATCTCAAAAGCAGAGATGGCCATGAGTAGAGCTTATTGATCCACAGTTAGGTGTTTGCACATAGCTGACAGTCTGGGGAAAGTGGACACAGGGCTTCGACAAGATGATACAGAGCCTGTCTTCGGGAGGGGCGTGGATGGTGCTGGAGGAGCTCAGGTGTGAGAGGTTAGTTCCAAGTAGGAGGAAGATGACCTTTTTCAGCTCGATCCCAATGGGTGAAGAAGAAGAATATCCCAGGGAGAAGGGACAGCCAGGGTAAGGGCAGGACACTGGAAACTCATATGGATCACAGAAGCCATTTAGGGGATGAGGTGGGGAGAGGTGGGATGGTGGAGGGTTCAGGGTTGCTGCCAGGCGTGAGGAAACTAGACTTCCTCTTGTAGCCTTGGAGAATCCACCCAGGGGTGGGAAGTCAAGTGGAGTCTCTGCTCCTTCTGTTTGCCCTTCCCATACATCTAGAACAGATGGGGACAGTCTTGTTGTCTTTGGTGGCACCAGTAACAGGACAGAAGGACCGCTGTGGTGTATGGATGTTCCTGGTAGGGACAAAGCATCAAGACTCCGTGACACCAAGTAGGCTTGTTGGGGGATAGAGTGAAGTGTGAGCATGGTAAGATGACAGGTCCTTCCACCTAACTGTGTCCCAGTCTGGACCCTGAGATATGGCATTTGAGGGTTAGGGTTAGGGTCCTCAGGGCAACCTCTTCCTGGGGCACATGAGAATGTTGGTGTTTTTAAGAACCAAGAGAGCAGCGTTCTCAATAGGGAACTGACACTTGGCAACTTCCCAGCCCACAAGTTCATTCATTCATTCATTCATTCATTCATTCAAAGAACCTTCTGAGTTTGTGGTGCATGCCCAGCCCTGGTCTTGGCCTGGGACAGAGCGAAGAGGAGGTAAAGTCCCTGCCCTCATGGAGCTTGCATTCCAGAGGGAAGAGACAGGCAGTAAATAGGGAGCGATCAGATAATTTTAGCGAATGATAAATGGGAGGCCAAGCCAAGGCTAAAGCCATCTCCCAGGAGCCAAGACTGGAGTCCATTTAGAAAGTGCAAAGTCTCATGCACACCGCCTTCAAAACGGAAGTTTGGGCGGAAGTGGTGGGTAAATCAGGCCTTCCTGGGGGCCTGGAGATTGTGAGCCAACCAGGATGGAGGTTGGGGGGAAGAAAGGTCAGGAATGGTAAGCCAGGCTGAGGCCAGCTGTCCGAAGGCAGGGAGCCGAGGGTGAGGACGATGGGGGTGAGGCAGCTCCTCCTGGAGCAGGTCCAGCCCAGCATTGTCTCTGCCTGTGGGGCAGCCAGATTGGAGCACCAGATTCCAGATATAGTTTGACCACAGAGGCTTTTTCCTCTCTGGCCTGGGCACTCAGTGCATCCATTCATCCCAGATAGAGTCTGCCATCGCTTTGGGTGTCTCTAAGACCTGTGGTCTGATTCCCCATCCTGTAAATTACCCCGATTCTTTTCTTTCCAATCTTCATACGCCTCAGCAAAAATAGCAGCTGATTAATATCCAACAGTATGTCAAGGGATTGTGTACCATGGCCATGTGGGATTATTTCAAACGTGCAAGGGAAACTCAAGAAACTAAATAATGTAACTTCTTACTAATAGACTAAAGAGGGGAAAAAAATCACACTGTCATATCAATGGGTGAGATCAAAGATTAAAAACAAAACAAAAAAATCCCATAGTCCTTATTCATAATAAGACCATGGCAAATTAGAGAGGTAAGGAATTCCCTCAAGTTGATGAAGACAATTTATCAAGAGCCCTGCCGATGGTGGTGGTGGCCCATACTTTTAATCCCGTCAGTCGGGAGGTAAGGGCAGGCGGATCTCTGAGCTTGAGGCCAACCTGGTCTACAGAGTGAGTTCAAGGACAGCCAGGGCTACGCAGAGAAACCGTGTCTCGAAAGCCCTACAGTTACTCCAGTGGGCATTTACTTTAACAGTGAGAAACTAGAAAGTTCTCTACCAAAAGTCACGACCAAAGCAAAGGCAGCTGGCTCCACATGGCTTTTCAACACCAGATTGAAAGTTTTACCTTTGCAATAAGACAAGAAACGGAAATAAAGTATAATAATTGGGAAGGATCAAATAAAACCATCCTTGTTGACAGGTGACATGACTGTCTACGTCCAAAGTCAGAACTGACCAAAAGACTCTAAGAACTGGAAACAAACACAGAAAAGCTGCTGGGGGCTGGAGAGATGGCTCAGCGGTTAAGAACACTGACTGCTCTTCCAGAGGTCCTGAGTTCAAATCCCAGCAACCACATGGTGGCTCTCAACCATCTGCAATGGGATGTTCTCTTCTGAAGTGTCTGAAGACACCCACAGTGTACTCACATATAAATAAATAAATCTTTAAAAAAAAAAAAGAAAAGAAAAGCTGCTGGGTACAAGGCTAACACATGTCGTTGCCTGGGCTACAAAGACAGACCTTGGTCACCCACCCCTTCTAAGCCCCAGATACCCCGTCTTTCTGCTGGATGTGGATCTCCTCTGAGATCAAGTCTATCTACCACGAATGAGCATCTGCCATCCTAAATGTCCCAACTATAAGCCAAACAAAGCTCAGGATAGTCTCCTAACCTCACTCAGATGCTTTCATATGCTTCCAGAACCTTCCTTCTTGGAAAACCAATTTTTCTGGCGGGGAGTGGGGGGTTGTCTTCAGATATCCAGAAATTCATTCATTGGCACCAGCCCGCAATCTCTCATGTGATGTCAGTTACGCCCCTGCTACTCTGTGATACGAAGCTATGGTAAGAAACTGTCTTGGAAGGTTGACCATAGGTGAGCATGGCCTGGGTGCGCACCCTTCCCCATCCCCTTTAGAGCACACCTTTATGAGTACAAAGACGGCACACTGCTAGCTGTCCTTGTTCAGGGTCCAGAAGCCACTCTCCTTGCCAACTAGTCTCTCACAAGACTGCTCGTCACCCACCATTGTCCACCTCTTTGGTTGGTTTAAGAAAGAAATTAGAGGGCCAGCTAAATGGCTCAGTGGGTAGAAGCACAAGCTACCTAAGCCTGATGATCTGAGTTCGATCCCATGAAAATGATGTAAGGAAAGAACTGACCCCCCCCCCACACGCATGACATGACTACACACATACCCAGCCTCTACACATCACACATTCCTAATAGCAATAACACATGTAATAGCGTGGCATGGGTGGCACACACCTTCAATCCCAGCACTTGGGAAGCAGAGGCAAATGGATCTCTGTGAGTTCGAAGCCAGCCTGGTCTGCATAGGCAGCTCCAGATCAGCCAGGACTACATAGTGAGACCTGGACTCGAGAAATAGCATAAAGTGAACAAAATTGTCCAAAGCAACCTGAGTACCGTAGTTCATGTCGGTAATCTCAGTCACTGGAAGGCTGAGGCTGAAGGATTGCCATGACTCTGAGGCCACCCTGGGCTAGTAGTGAATTCTACTACAGAGTAAATCTCTTCTTAGTGTTTGGTTTCAGGGGTGGAGGGTGGGGGGCTGAGGTGGATATTTTTATATATCGAAGCAGATCTGGCCTTCAAGTCCTCCCAGCATCCCTCAGTCCCTACCAGGTATACCCTTCCCCCTCCCCCCTACTCCCTAATCCTGAACTTTCCAGCCCAGGAGCTAGGTCATCCTTCCCCCAGACGCCCTTCCCTACACAATCCAGACATCTTGGTGTCTCTCCCCCCACCTTCCTCCTCCTCTTCTTCTCTCTGCCCATGTTTCCTTTCTCTCTTTCTCCCTCCCCCCAACAACCCCCCGTGGCAACTTCCCTGGTCTCTTTCCTTGGGTCCAGTGAACTCTCCTGCCTAAAGCAGCTTCACGATAAACCTTCATGATAAACCAATCTGGCTTGAATTGGCTCATTTCACAGGCAGAAAAGTAACCTATCACTCAGCATGAACAAGGCACAGACAGACAGACAGACAGACAGACAGACAGACACAGACAAAAAGAAGTTACTGAGAGCCATATGTCCCAGTGGAGGTGGGGGGGTTCTACTTTAAGGGCCACCTACAGTGCGAGCTCCAATACAAAACTTCCTGAGTGACTCCAAACATAACAAACTTCGACTCTGGTCCAAGTGAGCGCCAGGCTCCCAGGTGGACTATTCCCCCAAATCCTTGGGTTCCCGCTGTGCCCAGCTCCAAGCGTGAGAAATGGGTGCTTCCCTGGCTGGAGTCCCAAGTCACAACTTTTCTTCCAGTTGAGGTGGGGATGGGAGGAAGCAGGGTAGCTGTGTTACTGTTCTGACATCTCTTAGCCTGGAGAGGAGGGAGAACAAAGCCTCCTTGGCCTTAGCAGCCCAGAGTAGAAGAGGTCATCCTAGGTGGCCCTTCCCTCCCGGCCTAACACTGTCTGTAGAGAAAACTCTGTTCCCATGGGGCCTAGAGCTGGAAGCCTAGGGTGGAACTCCCTGGGCATTGAGTGGCTCCCAGAATTCAGGAAACCAATGGGGTTACATAGGAGGCTCTTGAAGGGGTGCAAGGTTTAGAATAAACCTTCTTTATTCAGAGTCCCAATTCACTCAGCCTGGTCATCAACTAACCAAAGGCCACAGGTGACAGTGATGGGTACATTTATTTTGCACTGACTGTATACCAAGGTGGCTCTGTGCACATCCAAAGCCTCTTCTTCCACAGCGAGTCCTGCAGCCTGAGAGCCCTAAAGACCCTCAGAGACTGCTGGATGCTTCTTCCCTGTCCCGAGCCTCATCTCAGCTACAGCCTTGTTCCTCCCCTGAGTGTCCCCTGTTGGCTCAAAGCAATGGCATGAAAACCTATGAGTAGGCTGGGCCCGGCCTTTGCCTCAGACAGCACCTTCCCAAACTCCTCACAGCTTATGTATCCCTAGGAACACAGCCCCAGGGAAGATTTTCCCTTCCAGGCCTAAACCTTTTAAACAAACAAACAATTTATCTCAAGATGCAGAATTCCAGGTGTCTTCCAAAACAGCTTCACAGAACAGGATGGGTTCTTCTGGCCCTAAATCTTGGGGCATTCACCTGTACATCTGACTCATGAAGCCGGTGAAGAGGCAAAGAAACGATCCAAACAAACAAACAAACAAACAAACAAACAAACCAAAAACACAGGTCTCACATAATTCAACAACCCAGACTAGGCTAGAAGTCCCTATCTAGTTAAGAATGACGACTTTTAACTTCTGATCTTCTTGCCCCCATTTCCCAATGCTGGGATTATAAGCCTGTGTTTCTGTACCTAGTTCAGTGTCTCTGGGAATTGAACTTACAGCTTTATGCATGCTAGGCTATGCCCCCAGCCCTGAGCTCTATCCCCTTCCCTCCTTCCTTCTCCCTCCTTCCTCCTCCCCCCTCCTTCCCACCCTCTTTCCCCTCCACCACTTTACCTCTCCCATTTCTTTCATTTTCCTTATTGTTGATGCAGGGTCTTATGTATCCTAGTCTGGCCTTGAACTTGCTACGTAGCCAAGGATGACCCTGAGCTTCTGATCCTTCTGCCTCTCTACCTCAGAGGGACTAGGATTGCTGATGGGTACTATGCCTGCTTTCGGTGCTGCAGGGAAAGAACCCACGACAGGCAAGTACACAGCACTAACCAAGGCACACCCTAGACCCCCAGATTCTTTGTTGAAAAGTCAGTACTACATACCAGGCCCTGTTTTATTATCCCAAGTAAGGATTTGAGCACAGCTTTCTTTCACATCAACCCCATGTACCCACTACTACAAACATGGCCTCCATCTAGCCCCTTATGGCACTGGCCTGGGCATAGTTGGCCCACAGCACAGATGGCCCCCTGCACTGAGCTGGCTTTTGCTTCAAAGGCTAGAGGCCTTGCTTGAAGCCCCTTGAAAGGTACGGCTGCTGAAGATGTCTAGAAGGACTATGCTCTATGTCTTGGCGCTCTGTGTCGTGGGCTGAAGGACTGGGAACACAATAGTCAGCAGCCTGGCAAAGAACTTCCCGGATACTTGTTTGTTTGTTTAAGTCAGGATCCCTATAGGTGGTTTGGGCTGACCTTGAACTCACTATAGGATTGTACCAGGATGCCTAACTAAAGTTTATTTTTATAACCATCACATGTATCTAACCCCCACTATGGCCTATTTGTATGAACCATTCTCTCTCTCTCTCTCTCTCTCTCTCTCTCTCTCTCTCTCTCTATCTCTATCTCTATCTCTATCTCTCTCTCTCCTCTGTGACTCATTTCCCAGCTGCTCAAAGGGTGTGGAGACTGATTTGTTCTGTCCAAGCCTGGGGCACACTGCCTTCTGTTAGCTTAAATCTCCCTAAGGAACAGTGCCTAGCGCACAATGCTGGTCCCTCTCCTTTGCACACATTACAGTCATGTGTGAGCCACTCACCTTCTCTAAACATGTCTGTGTGGATGGTGCTGTCCCCCTGCCATGGGTCCTCCTTCTGGATAATTCTTTTTTTTTTTTTTTTTTTTTTTGGTTCTTTTTTTCGGAGCTGGGGACCGAACCCAGGGCCTTGCGCTTCCTAGGTAAGCGCTCTACCACTGAGCTAAATCCCCAGCCCCCCTTCTTTTTATATATACTTCACCCTGCTCCTTCTCTATAAATACTTCACCTTGCTCCTTCTCTATATATACTTCACCCTGCTCCTTCTCTATATATACTCCACCCTGCTCTTTCTTTCTATATATACTTCACCCAGTTCCTTCTCTATATATATACTCCACCCTGCTCCTTCTTTCTATATATACTTCACCCAGTTCCTTCTCTCTATATACTCTACCCTGCTCCTTCTCTATATATACTCTACCCTGCTCCTTCTCTATAAATACTTCATCCTGCTCCTTCTCTATATATACTCTACCCTGCTCCTTCTCTATATATACTTCACCCTGCTCCTTCTCTATATATACTTCACCCTGCTCCTTCTCTCTCTCTCTCTCTCTCTCTCTATATATATATATATATATATATATATATATATATATATATACACTCCACTCAGCTCCTTCTGTCCTCCTAGAACCCAGAGAATTCCAGGACCCACCTAGCTCTATATCTTCTTCCAGCAGTCCCCATCACATGGACAAGCTAATAAGCCTCCTTGCAGAGGCCCTGGGAGCAGAGACTGTGGCCACCAGTCATCCTACACCTGAGATGAAGGAAGGCTGACAGGTGTCCTGCTCTGACAGCTGCCTCCTGTCCTCAGGAAGCCTGCGCTACCTCATGCTCCTGCTCTTGGGGACTTTACCTAGAAGTTGTTATCAGGAAAGGTCTTCTCCCCTTTTCTCCTGGAGCCTCTGTTTCAAAATTGAACTGACTGACGCCTGCCAACCTCAACAAAGACACAAGCGAACAGAGAACTACAGCAGACTTCATAGCCAATGCTCTTTTTCTAAGCTCTCACAGCAGCCCAGCTGGAGGGCTCCACATGTAAGAGAGGCCCTTACTTCCAGGGTATCAGAAATGAATAAAAAAAAAAAAACCTCGACTTCCCCTGCCGTGTGTGTGTGTGTGTGTGTGTGTGTGTGTGTGTGTGTGTGTGCAGGTTAAGACTAAGGTCACTATTTGCTCTTCTGTGTTTTGGTCTGGAGCACACTAATTCATCTGGATTCGCTGACCAGCAAGCCCCAGGTACCTTCTTGTCTCTTCCTCCCAGAGCTGAAATTACAGGCTCACCTGGTTTTTTTATATGGGCGCTGGGGATTCGAACTCAGGTCCCCACGCTTGCATAACAAAACGGTACTTTATGGACTGAGCCATCTCCTCAGGCCCCAAACCTCGGTTTCAAAGGGTTTCCAGAGCTCGTAGCATTTCCCTTCTCTGACAGCTGTGGTGGGGTTGGTTGCTTCTGTTTTCATAGGCACGGTGAATTTAGTGAGCCCTCTATAGAGCCACCACTGCGTGTGAGACTCTGCTCTGGACACGCCGGTGCTGAAGAGCTCCTCACTGATACTCACAGGCTGTAACCCACTGGCACCTACCAGGGTGGAGTCCGGTGACCACTGAGTTTTACCTTTCCCTCTTATGCCAGGACTCTAGGCAGAGGATCCTGAGACAGGGACACGGCCTCAGCTGTCCCCCACCTTGCCCACTCTTGCCCTTAGGACTCCCGGAGCCCTCACTCCTCTGCCTCCCTCCCCACCCTCAACATAGGGTGTTGACTGAGAACGTCGGCGAATAAAAATAGCCCTCGCTGATGCTGCAGAATGGGATGCTGGTAAAGGTGAAAGAAACCTGGGCTCCCCCAGAGCCTTCCAATGCCATTATGGGACTGGGGACCCCTGAAAGAGTCATCAGACCGGCCCAGAGCCCCAGAACCTGCTGCCATCACACAATCTCCACGGTCCCTAGGAAAGCTCTGTCCTGACTCAGTCCAACCCAAATTCCTCCCCAGAGAGCATGGGCCTTGGCCTCTCACTCACGGTGTGCCTCAAGCACATGCTAGGACCCTTTAGAGTATGAGGATCTGCTTGACGGTGTTGAAGAAGCTGACCGTAGGACCCATGGAGTGTGAAGCTGTCACCCACACATCTGCCTTGGTCCCCCTCGTGGTTCCTCCCTGTTCTCCAGGCCTCATGGCCAGTCTTCACCCGACAGCCACTTCCCTCTTCTGGGAACTATGGCTCCTTCTCTCTTCTCCACTCTCCCTCTTCCCTGAGCCTTCTCTGAACACTGCTGCCCTCAGATGTGTTACCCACTCTGCTTCCTTGTCTACCCCGTTTCCTCGCTGTTATGATGACTGGAATTGACGCTCCCCCAAAGCAGAGCCCTTGTCAGGAAATTGGTGCATACAGAAACCTCTGGAGAGAAGTTATTGAATCAGGCCTCCCCTCTGCCCATGCTTGAGCAGGGAAAATGAGCCCCAGTTCCAAGTCCTCACCCACACATATTTCCAAACCAGAAATGATAGGCAAGACAAGGCTGGGCCCACAAAGGTTCCTCACCCTCCTTCTCCTCACTCCCTAAATACCTACATATAATCCTTTGCGGGATGCCTGGCTTGAGGGATGGAGGTAGGCTTCTGAGGTCCCCAGACGTAGGGCCTGTGGTCTCTGTCCTCTGTTACCTGGGCACTTGTGTGGGGACACAAGCCTGGCTTACCTTTGTCTGGATGCCTTGCCTGATATAGCAGGTGCCTAGGTCCTGGGATATTTAGCTTCTACCTCGTTCTACATAATTAACATGGCTGCAAAAGGTAGTGTAGTGGCCACTGCTGTCGCTGTCCCTGTCCCTGTCCCTGTCCCCGAAGGTATAGGCAGAGGACTCGGAGGTGACTCCAGTAATAGAAACACTCCTAGGTACCCCAATTTCCAACCCCGCTGTACACAACGGCCGCTCAGCCTCTGCCACTGTTAGGATCTTCCTGTCACCTCCCCAGAGTTCAACCCCTTCCCCCTCCTCAAACTCCCCGACCTGTTCATGGGCAGGCAGGACCTCGGCAAAGACTCCCCATCCCAGACTCTGCTGAGTGACTTGTTCATGTGCAAACTTCCGGAGGGAAGGTGAGGAGGGGGCAGGCGGAGGGTCCCCTCCTGGGTGGGAGGGCGGCCTCTTGACAGTAGAGCCTCTGAACCCTTGGATGTAGCTTAGCCTAGTCCTGAAGATCTCATTCTCTACCAATATGAGGTCATATGTGACCCAGGCTGGCCTTGAATTCGTGGCAATCCTCCTGCCTCTGAGTGCTAGGATGACAGGTGTACGTCACTACGCCCAGCTAAGACTATCATAGGCTTGATGCTATGTGATTTTTTTTTCTTTCTTTTTTTTTCCCCCAGAGCTGGGGACCGAACCCAGGGCCTTGCACTTTCTAGGCAAGCGCTCTACCACTGAGCTAAATCCCCAACCCCTATCATAGTCTTTTTTTTTAAGATTTATTTATTTATTATATATAAGTACACTGTAGCTGTCTTCAGACACATGAGAAGAGAGCATCAGATCCCCTTACAGATGGTTGTGAGCCACCACGTAGTTGCTGGGATTTGAACTCAGGACCTCTGGAAGAGCAGTCAGTGCTCTTAACCACTGAGCCATCTCTCCAGCCCCCCATCATAGTCTTAATAACTATGATATGCGCCCTAATAACGGTCACCAAGTTGACCCTTCTGGTAAACAACCCAACTAGCGCTGGCCCCTCCCCCCAGTGTCTGCCAACCCCGGTACACCTGGTTACCAGCCATGCCTGCCTACCCTCTGTCCTGAGAACTCTATTCTTAGTAAAAGGGGCTGGAGGGGTTGAGGTCTGCTGGACAGTGGTCCCCTGACCTACATTAGGAGCCCCTGTATCCTCCTGAGTCTACTCAGGGCTCTTTGGGTCTCCAGAGTTCCGCCAGTGGTGCAATCCCATCTCTCCTCTCAAGGTGCACTCTCCAGCTCCGCAGACCCACATCCCTCTTAGCTTATGCTTCCCTGGGTCCCTCTCTGCTGTGTGGGACTACACCTCTGCCCGCCCCCGCCCCCACTTCCTCCAGATTCGCTGGGAAAAGAGAGACCCGTGGCTGGCAGGGAGGGCTGCAGGAGGGCGGGACAGTGGGCAGAACTTAGTGGCAGCCGGGATGTGTCCTTCGCTGGCATCTCACAGATTCCTCTTTCAGTAGAGCAAAGGAGCCGCGGCCGCCACCGCCACCCTACCCCCACCCAGCCTCTTGTCGCTCTCCACCGCCCTGCTTCTTAGCAAACAGGCCAAGCCGAGTCACTGTTTTGGTTCCCCCCGCTCATGTCCCTTCCTGAAGAAATTACAGCCTGGACTCTGTCCTTTGGGTCACTCTACGCCCGTCTGGAGCTAACCTTTAGTCACATTTGTAACCGGAATGAGGACTCGTGCTCAGGGAAAGGACGGCTAGGCAGGGACAGAGAGAAAAGACAAGACAGAGAAGCAAGCTTGGGGACAGAGAGGGTCAGGGTACACGGAGGTTTTGACAGGGCAGAGTGGGGCCCGGGCGCAGACAGCAGAGCCGGGCGCGAACAGGTCAGCCGTGCAGAAGCAAAGTGGTGACTTCTTTAGACTCATGCTGGGGTTGAGGCCAGGGTCACTTGTCTCTTGGGGTGACCCACCCCTGGGGGTACCAGGCTGGGCTGGCACAGAAAGGCACAGTACTCACTGTTGGCCAGAAGCAGAGAAGAGCGGTGGCGGACGAGCCCCGGGTGCCGTGCCCACCTCAGGCTGGGGCTGGAGCTCTGGGGGACTTGGCTGGGGGGCCGGGCCGGCAAGGACAGCTGCTGCCGCTGATGTCACAGGGTCATGAGTGAAACCTGAGGACTGGGCCAATCTTCAGGTGGGTGCCTCAGCCACACTTCCCTCTTGGCATGTTCCAGGCTTACCCTGCGACTGCCTGGGTTCTGGGACCACACTGACCCAGGAGTCCAGACCAAGACACACCCATCCACACATGGACACACACACACACACACACACACACACACACACACACACACACACACACACACTTCCCCCATCCAGGACCTCTCCTGATCTTAGCGAACAGATACAGGCTCATTTTTGTACCCAATCTCCCTTATACTTCTACAAGTGTTCACAGGGAACAAGCTAGTCTATACACTCACATTCACACACTCACTGTGGTGCACACTCACATGTGAACTCACTACACACAAATGCTGCATGCCCATGCTGTCAGCAACACATACAAAGCAACACACACACACACACACACACACACACACACACACTCAGGCTCACACCACAGACTTGTGCCATCCTTCAAGTTACACACTCCCAAAACACTACCTTCCCAGTCACTCCCATGCCAGATAACGCATGATTTGGACACTGGCTTTTATGAAGGGTATGTCTGTGTGTAAGTCCATGAATTCTTGTATTTTCATATTTTCACTAGTGTGACTTGTTTGCCAACATACCCACTTCTGATCACACGAACAGGGCCTGCTAGCTCAACCAATAGATTTTTTTTTTTAATCAAGTGTTTGCCGGTCTATACACCCCCAATCACACCCCCACACCCACACACAGACACACATACATTCACACCCAACTGTTTAACAGGACCACACAGAGGTCCCAAGAGACATTTGTCTGCCTCCTCCCCCAACCCCCAGCTGGCAAGACATCTGTCCCTTCCAGCCCAGGGAGGGGTTGTGGTTGGGAAAAATGAGATTGGCTTAGCGCCCCTGTTCACTCTGCAGCCGTAGTGCCCCCTAGTGGAGTAGTTATGAAGTGCTCTGTCTCAGCCTGAAGGTACTGTGACTTCTGTCTCCTCCTGCTCCAGATCTTCCAAAGTACCCTGCCTTGGTCATATTGTGTGCATTCCTTCTGGGTGCAGTGTGCTTTGGTAGGCTCAGGGAGGCCTGGCTGGCAGCCACCCTTGTCTTCTGGAGGAACCTGTGCTCTGTTCTAGCACCTCCGTGGACAGAGCTTCCGAGGTCACAGAGCTTCTCCTGGGGGACCCAGCTTGCAACTTGTGGTTACAGAATTTCTTGCTAGGCCTAGGCCCTCCCCACCTCTCAGCTCCCTCTGCGTGACCAACGCATTGTATGACACCTGAGTATCTGTGACGTGGAGAACCGCTGACACTCTGAGCATTTTCTAAACCCAGGTGTTCACATTGGTCCCTTCTACACATGGCCTGGCTTGGGGTCCTTTCTGAGGAGCAATTAGCTCTGTTGCTAATGTGTGTGTAGGGGTTGCTTCTAGAATGTAGCAGGAAGCACGGTTTCTTTTCAGACCCTTCACAGATGGCTTCCCCAAGGCCACTCAGGGCCCTTTCCGTCACTCCCAACCTTGCTGTAGTTTCAGGTCACCGTTCCCTTGATAGGGCACTGCCCCTTGACTGTGGATACTGGACTCGTGATGTGGTGGTTTGAGTGAGAACAACCCCTGCAGGCTCATACAGTTGAATGCTTCGTCACCAGGGAGTGGCGCTGTTTGAAAGGATTAGAAGGATTAGGAGGAAGTGATGTACCTTCCTCCAACAAGTGTTGGCTTTGAGGTTTCAAAAAAAAAAAAAAACCAAAAACCACATATGAGGAGGCGAGGCTGTGATCTTCAGTTGTATGAGCTGTGCACTGTACAGCTCTGGGCAGCGGTCACAGTTGAAGTAGATTGGCTGGTAGATGTAGCGTGGCTATGTTGTTGCAGGTGGCAGTCATATGGTGCACTGGCTGGTTTGGTGTGTCAACTTGACCCAAGCTGGAGTTATCACAGAGAAAGGAGCCTCGGTTGAGGAAATGCCTCCATGAGACCCAGCTGTAAGGCATTTTCTCAATTAGCGATCAAGGGTAGGAGGGCCCATGGTGGGTGGTGCAATCCCTAGGCTGGTAGTCTTGGGTTCTATAAGAGAGCAAGCTGAGCAAGCCAGGGGAAGCAAGCCAGTAAGTAACATCCCTCCATGACCTCTGCATCAGCTCCTGCTTCCTGACCTGCGTGAGTTCCAGTCCTGACTTCCTTTGGTGATGAACAGTAATGCGGAAGGGTAAGCTGAATAAACCCTTCCCTCCCCAACTTGCTTCTTGGTCCTGATGTTTGTGCAGGAATAGAAACCCTCTCTAAGGCATATGTGTATGAGATGGAGGGAGCTAAGTTTTCTATTTTGTATCAAGTATTATTTGGGTTAGTCATATTAGGAGACAGATGCTCAAGATGGAACCCACGGTTCCTTCTCTTAGTGAATTCTCCTTCCTTTTTGGGCAACCGATCCTCTATCAAGCACCCCACCCCACCCCACCCCCGCAACTCCATACATGATTCTGTAGGGCTGCTTACAGTATGACAGCCACCCCATTCTGCCACAGGGATGACGATATCACTCTGGTTGGCCAATTCTGGGTGCTGGTGCTCCCTTCTCTGAGACTATGCGTATCCAGAGGAGCTTCTAAGTCTGTCAGAAGTAACAGGGGTAAACAGAAGATGCCTGAGGAGGAAGCTTGTCTGTAGAAAGAGGAAAAAGGACCCTACATAGAGGAGAGACGTAGAAGAGGGAAACAGGAAGGCAGGCGTGAGGGGCCACCTATGGACAGCATTGGTTAGGCTTCTTCATATACTTCAGTCTGTCGGGGTGGGGAGGGTGCATCGGAACAGAAGAGCTCACCTCACAGTGATCAGGATACAGAGAAAAGGAAGCATACAGGAAGTGGCCAGGCCATGCTAGAACCCCAAGGGCACACCCCCAATAACGTACCTTCTCCAATCACATCCACCCTCCTGGTTTTTTCCACCTCCATCAAATACCATCTGTATTTGTGGATCTGTCAAGGGGCGAATTCATCTGCGAGCTCAGATTCCTCATGATCTAATCCTCCCTGGAAACACCGCCCACCAGCACACCAGGGCTGTGGCGGAATGGTCTCCTAAGTATTTTGTATTCCAATCGAGTGGATAGTCTAAGCCACCAGGGATTTCTGAACCAACAGGACTGTCAAACCATCCTAACTTACTCTCCTAGCCTGAGCACATGGCTCCCTCCCTGGATCATTTTGGTCAGGGTAACATCCTGAGACTTTTATTAGATACTCATTCATGGTAGACAGTGCCTCAGTTCCAGGGGTCCTGGTGGGGAGGAAAGATATGAAGCTCCATTTTGAAGTTCTGATGGGTAGGACTCTGGAAATAAGTCTCTACCCCAGAGCATCCAGCCAGCACTATTCACATACCCACAAGTCCCCAGAGTACCACCAGCTAATGTTGAACAAAACCACATTCCCACAGCACTCAGGGACACCTGCAATTGTAGAAGTCGCCCAGTGAGAGCAGGTAGGCAGAAACGAACTTCCTTCGCTGGTGTGTTTCCTAGACTCCTTCTTGCCCGTACATCGTCAGCCACAGAATTCTGCAGACCAATACTTGATTTCTGTCAACCCTCAGATCATAGTTCCTTGCTTCTTTAGAAATTGGGACCTCAAGCTGGACAGTAGTCCCACAAGCCTTTTATGTCAGAACTTGGGAGGCAGAGGCAGGCGGATTTCTGAGTTTGAGGCCAGCCTGGTCTACTGAGTGAGTTCCAGAACAACGCAGAGAAATTTTGTCTCAAATAAAGGGGGAGGGAGGAACTGGAGAGATGGTTCAGATGTTAAGAGCACTGTTAACTCTTCCAGGGGTCCTGAGTTCAATTCCTAAAAACCACAGGGTGGTAGCACATTAACCAGCTATAGTGGGATCTGGTGCCCTCTTCTGGCCTGCAGGCATACATGCAGGCAGAACACTGCATATATGATAAATAAATCTTAAAAAAAAAAAAAGACAAAAATCAAGGTGGGGAGTAGGGTGCGGAGAAAGAGAGAGAGAGAAAAGTTGAGTCCTCCAAAAGGTCCATTGCTGTCTGATGTCCAGATGTTCCCTTCCTTGTTTTAGCTCAGTTGCGGCTAAAGTAGACATCAAGAGTCCTGGAATTCTCCCAAACGTCTTTTCTGGCCCGTTTTCCAGCCGACACAGGAGGGAGCCGTTTGTCCTTCAGCTGCATAAGTTTTAGTGACATCATAATGTTCCTTTGGGTGGAGTACTGTCCTTTGCTTAACCATTTACTGATTTTGGACAGGGAGTAATGTTCAGTCTTCAGTCCTCTCCACAGAACACTGTGGGTACTGGAGAGCTGACTCGGTGGGTGGGTTGTGCAAACATGGGGACCCAAGTTCCGATCTCCAGCACCCAGTGAAAGCCTAGGAGGGAGGAGAGCTCAATGGTGGATCCCAGGGACTTCAATGGCCAACCAGTCCAGATGAAACAACAAAGACTAGTTTAGTGAGAGACCCTGTCTAAAGAAATAAGGTGGGGCTGGAGGGACGGCTCCAGAGCACTTGGTCTAGCCCGGTGGAGATGGCAAACACCTTTAGTCCCAGCACTTAGGAGACAGAAGCAGATGAATCTCCAAGTTGGAGGCCATTCTGTTTTACAGACTGAGTTCCGGGGCAACCAGGGCTACAGAGAAACCCTGTCTCAAAACACAAACAAAACCACCACCACCAACAACAACAGACAAACAAAAAAGGTTTTGTTCTTGCAAAGGACCCAGGTTCGGTTCTGAGCACCCACATGGTGACTCAGAACCATCACAAACTGCAGTTTCAGGGGATGTGATGTCTCAGGCACACAGTGCACATATGGCCACGTATGCACGCAAGCAAAACACTCATACACACAAAATAAAAGAAATATTTCAAATTATTTTTAAAAATAAAGCAAAGTATTTGTAGAAAGACATGTTAATATCAAACTCTGGCCTCCACACGCACACACACACACACACACACACAGCCCTCCCTTCACACACATGTACACACACACAAACAAGCAAACCATCAAACCCAAAGACATAAGGAAGAGTCCCTACCAAGGGACAAAATAAAAAGGGGGCGGGGTGAGGGTCCAACCTCTGAAAGAACCTAAGTCTGGACCAGGAAGTAGCTGGCCCGTACCTCTTCAGTTCTCCCTGGGCTGACAGAACGCTCAGGCAGCCATTTGGGGGATTTTCAGCCTCTATACGGATATGGTTTGGTTTCCTTCGACAAAGAACTTGGATAGGGCATAGTCCCCCCAGGACCCCGTCAGCCCTGTGTTCTACATACGGGTTACACAGAGGATCGGCACACAGTTCTTTGTGTGAGGCTTTGGAGCAATCGCCTATCTCTCTCCAGCCTGCCCACGCTCCTTCCCGAAGGATGAGGGTGGTGCCCTCCTCGCCCAGCCTCAGTCTCCAACTTTGCCTGTGTCGAATCCAGTTTACACCTGACAGTATTTTGTTTCTCAGAACCAGATTTGCTGTAGCAGAAGGGAAGCGGAAGCGGCATCTTTTCGGGGCTTCTCTGTAGGAAGCAGATGTGGAACTGGGGTGGGGGTGGTGTGGGGAATGATGGTGGTGTTTAAGTGGGGAATCCTCCCAAAGCCGACCTGGGAGGCAAGCCACTGTGACCAAGTGGAGAAAGGACAGGGATAGGAGAAAAGCCAGTACGTTGCACTTCCCTGCGTGGGAGGGTAAGGGTTTGTCCATAATGTGAGATTCACCTTGGCCAACCCCTAAGGAATACTCCCCTCCCTTACTGCTGGAGATGCCCAATCCTGCTGGCCCGTCTTGCCCGTGGTTGGTAAATGTGGAGAGTCAGTTAAGTGGGTGGACCAGTCACAGAAGGCCTGGGGGCGGGGCTGGAGGAGGGAGGTGGGTGGTGGGTATCCAGAGACTGCCATAGATTCTCTGTGACTGACACTGTCTTTCTCTCCTACACACACACTCATGCCCGCACGATCCACACATATTACAAGCACGTGCTGAAGATTTGCGCACCTGTGTGGCAGCAGGGATTGAACCCGGGCCCTCGCCGAGCCAATGGACACACTTTCTAGTCCTGGACATGTTCTTTTTAAAAAAAAAAAAAAAAAAAAAAAAAAGATCTTATCATTCAGGTTAATCTCTAGAAAGAACCGACCAGAGTTTAAACCCCGTCTCAAAACGGCAAAAACAAAAAACAAAAAAACAAAACAAAACAAAAAAACCCCACAAAGAGGCTGGAGAGATCACTCAGTGGGTTTGGTTCCAAGCACCCACCTTGTGGTTCACAACCATCTGTAACTGTAGTTCCAGGGATCCAACACTCTCTTCTGTCCTTCAGGGGCACACATGTTGTACACAGACACACGCCCAGGCAAAACACTGATGCACATAAAATAAAACTAAAATCCCACTGAGGTACTTTTCACTCAACTCTCTTTGACATCGTCCCACATCGCTGTAGACGCGCTGCAGCCGGACAGCTCTGTACTGAGCGGCTGCACCCGCCAAAGCCTTGGTATTTAGGATCGTGGCTGTTGACTCCATTGACAGAGTGCTTGCATTCTCTGCCCAGCACCACACACACAAGGGGTGACCTGGAAAGTCAGCGCTTGCGAGATACAGACAGGGGGATCAGGAGTTCAAGAGTGTCCTCGGGTACATATGGAACTCGAGGGCAGACTAGGCTGAGACCCCATCTCAAAAAAATGTGTGTGCTTATGTATGTGTGCATGTGTGTATATGTGTTTGTGTATGTGTGTGTGTAAGTGAATGGGTGTGTGTATGTATGTTATGTGTGTGTATGTGTATGTATGTGTGTATGTATGCATTAGTATATGTGTGTTGTTTACATGTATGTATGTGTATATGTGTGCGCATGTGTATATATGTGTGTACATGTGTGTGCATGTGTATATATGTGTATCTGTGTATGTGTGTACATGTATGTATGTATATATGTGTGTGCGCATGTGTATATATGTGTGTACATGTGTGTGTGCATGTGTATATATGTGTGAATCTGTGTATGTGTGTGCATGCGTGTTTCCATAGGGTTGTGTAGGATGTCATACGGGTGAAGTCAGGTACAAGATAGAGCGAGGCCTGTCATCGGACGAGAAGGAAGGGTGGGTGGGAGAAAAGTTTTAGGAAGAGGAGGAGGCTGGAATGGGAAGGAGGAGAAGGCGCTGAGAGAACACGGAGGCTGATGTTAAGATTCCACTCTACACCTTTACAGGTCGTTACGAATGTTCTTAAGGGATGGATGTGGACAGGGCTTTGTATGGTTAGGTGGGCAATTATATCTTATTGATTGGATCAGAGGTCATTGTGTTGTGTGTTCTTTCATGTGGCGATTTAAGTTTAAGAGAATGTGTGGCAGCCAAAGACACTAGGCCACCACGGAATTGGGAATTGGGGTGTGTATTTCTGCCGGGGTGGCAGCCTGCCTTGGGAAGTGGATGGGTAGAGAGATTGTTGCCAGGCTCCGAGAGAGGCCATCAGCAGTGTGATATGGGATGGAGCAAAGCGGGTGAGAGGCTTTGCTGACTGAGATTAAGATATCAATCAGAGATCTTGGGGCAGTGCAGTGCAGAACCTAGTGCGGGATAAGAGACATTTTGTTGTTTGTTTTGTTTTTATAATTTTACGACAACAGGATTGGAGTCAGACACAAGGAACAAAATGATTCTTCCAGTCTTGGCTGTGCATGTCACCCATTTGCTCCTGCCGGCACCTGCTTGTAGGCCCCATTACTCACACGATGACACCTTCGTTCTCTATCTTGGAATCTCAGCATTTATCGAGGCAGTTCCCAACCTGTGGGTCGTGACCCCTTTGGGGGTCGAATGATCCTTTCACAGGAGTCGCATAGCAGACTTCCTGCATGTCAGATAGTACACCACAATTCACAACAGTAGCAAAGTTACTGTAGCAGGTCACCACAGCTCGAGGAGCTGTATTAAAGGTCGCGGCATTCGGAAGACTGAGAACACTGCTCTGTTGGGAGTGACCTCCCTTCTAGCTAATTTCCAGGCACAGTGATTTCTCTCTTGGGTTGTTTGACTGCTCTTTCCATGTAACTCTCATGCCAGGACCCTGAGGGTGTCCTGGGGCAAGGTTAGGGGGCTGTCACTGGATCACTTTGTTCTCCCTCCCAGTGTGGCCACGTTGAAGATTCACCTTTCCCTATATTTTTATTATTAATTTGCCTTTTTAGTTGGCTTATCGAAGATGGCTGAGTAGGGCTGAAAGGGCAAAGACTCTGACGGTAGTAAAATCCAGCCACAGCATCACTGACAGGGACAAAGAGGAGATGGGAATGTTCCTTTTGGCTCTCCACTCCAGGACTGTGGAAAGGGGGACAGAAGTGGAGGATGGGGGAAGGGCGAGTCTCTGGTGCTAATCCCAGCTTCCTGTTGGGATTGTCTTCGACTGCTGCACGGGGGGCCTATCTTCGGATGTCGCAGCTGTGGAAATAGATCTCTCCTCTCACCTGTTTTTACGCAATAGGCACTTCACTAACTTCCTGTCAGAAGGATACATGCTTTGGTAACAGAAGACAGTGTTGTGGACTCTGGTACTGAACTGCCCATCTCTGAGAGGGTAGTGAGTGGCTCACCTCGGCCAAGAATTCAGCAAATCTGCAGGGGGAAGGGAAGAGTCCCAGGCATTCTGGGCCAGAGCCGCAGCCTGTTCTGTAAATTTGCCCAGGGTTTGCCTGGTCCTCTCCAGAAACCACTGGGTCCTTAGGAGTCCCCTCTCCTAAGCATGACTGACTCTGCTCTCCTTATTGACTCAAATGTTCATGCCAGGTCCTATACATTTTATTCTTGTGGGAACAGGAAACCAAGTCACCCCAGCTTCTCACTCAACAAACATGGGTCCACCCGGGGTTAGCGCCAGCACCAGGTGCAGGAAGAGTAGGGCCAAAGTCTGGGGAACCCCATTCAGGGGCCTCCCAAGGTGGATCTCCGGAAGAGAGAGACACCCCCCCCCACGCCGGAAGAGGAGGAGGTCAGGGCGGAGTCTTGGGCTGTTTCCTAAGCACCAGAAGTCCTGGGCTGGGTCCTGGGCTGGGCTGTACTCTTGGGAGGAGCTCTTCCTGGCGTCCCCAGAGCTGCCTAGGTAACTAACCCGCTGGGCCATGGCCTCCCTCGGTAGTGAGAGCTGGAGTGGTGCCCCAACACAGAGTACAGCCCCTACGGTGAGTCCTGGGCCCAGGAACACACTGTCTTAAATGGGGCGGTGGGGGTCGCAGGGAGGACTGTAGAGCCAGGGTAGGGGCAAACCAAACTCTGGGGTGCATATGGGATGGTGGGAAGGGAGGTCCCCAACTTAGAGGAAGAGAGTGGACTGGGAGGGCAAGGATCATGAGGTGCAGAGACACTGAGAGGGAAGTGGGGGCCTCCTGACATGCTCCACCCTCGTCTACTTGGTTTGGCCGCGTCTCCCCAACCTCGTCCCCAGCCCTGGGTGACCATCCTGCAGCCTTTGCCTTGGACAGTCGCCTCTCCTCAAACTCAGCATAACCGAGTCAAGGAAGGTAACGGTTCTGGGTCACTCTCCTGACTCCCCCCTACCACACATACTTGGGGGCCTTCCTTCTTCTGCTGGTTACATCCTATATAAATAAGGTCGGGTCTGGGAGGGAAGGGACTGTGTGGGGGTTCGGTGGGCCTGTTGGAATCCGCTCCCCAGACCTGCTGGAGCTGATGATGCTACAGAATGCACAGATGCACCAGTTGCTTCTGAGTCAACTAGTGGCAGACGCCCTGAGTCCGGGGCCAGAGTGGCCCCGCCCACAGGTATGTGAAGGTGGGGGCCGGGGTGGGACTCTATATGGGGGTCCCCACCTGGAGACAAAAAACTAGGATAGAGTAGCAGGAAGCTAGCCTGCACCCCTGTCTGCCAGAGTCTCTTTGGCGTCTACCAATGAGCCGAGACCTGGTCAGCTTCCAATAGGAAGGGAGTTCCCAAATCTCCACTACCACCCAGATCTTGTCTTCAATGTTTTCCTTTTGGATAATTTCCTGTGCACCTCAGGCCCCAGGAGGGCAGTAAAGGGAGTGAGGTCTGAGAGAAGAGGGGAGAAAAGGGGGCTCTAGGAAGCCCAGAGGGGTTCAGGAGGAGGTAAATCCTGAGGTAGGTGTAGATCCTGAGTTGCAGTGTCTACCTCTCACCCCTAGGTCCTCTGAGACCCTGAGATGAGTATCTCCCTTCCTTGAGGGGCCCCAAAAGATGCAGGAACAAAGGGAGATTTGGTGTAGACCTCCGGGTACCCACTCTGGAGTCACTGGGACATTTCCAGTCAGTTCCCCATTACCTCATTCCCACCAGTTAGTTCTGATGCTCTTAGATGAGAGGCTTAGCCTCTTAGAGTTTCTCCTCTCTGCTTAGTAATGCATCTTCAAAGAGCCTTGCTTGCCCGCCCGTAGCTCACCTTTACCCTGAGGTGGTGATTATTTGTGCACCCAATAGCTGAGGAGGGTGGAGCAGCGGAGGCAGGGAGGGCCAGGCCTGCGTCATCACCTCCCCTCTTCGCCCTGCACAACTCCCAGGTCCATACAGACAGCCTCGAGGAGCAAGTGGAGGAAGAGATGGAGATGGGGGAGCAAGAGCCTTTGGTCTTCCACCATCACTACTTGCCTTGCCCAGTGACCTCCTTGAGCCCCATGTCACTCTGGCCATCCTCTTTCCTCTCTGTTCCCCCACACCAGCCTCCCTGGCAGGGCGCACCCAGGATCCAGCACCAGCCCCCTGCCTCCAGGCAAGGGGAGGTGTAAGTGAGACGGGAGGGGGCGTGGCCACGTTCCGTATCAAGGTCGGAAGAGCTTGAGGGTAAAGCCATTCTGAGCCTCTGAAGGGTCTCTCCTTTCTCTCTCCCATCTCAGAAGAGATGTGCCCCCACCTCCACCCCCGAGTGCGACGGGGACTGTAGGTGCAGATGTACCTCCGGCTTCAGGTAGGGGCTGGGTGGGTGGGCAGTGGGGCCTGACCTGGGGCCGACTAAGTTGTCAGAAGGCCGTGTGACCTGTGGATGAGGGGGCTGGGGCTGGGGGTTCCCTGTCAACCACATCTCCAGCCCCTGCCTTGACCCTTTCTATGTTCCTCCTTGGGGTCCAACAAAGCAGGAAGGAACAAGCTGAGGGTTCTGTCTTTCTAGACTACTATGATGCCGACAGCCTGCCGTGAAGACATGTTCATCAGACCTCTCGCTTTCTGCTCAGGGCTGCCCCAAACCCCGGAGCCATGATGGCCCTTCTTACCCGCTCTGCCCCGGCAAGCCCTCACCAGGCTCTCTACTGCCACCTTGTGCCAGCTGTTCTGGAGTAAAAGCTCCCTTAAGCCCAACCATGACCCAGAAGCTACATAAAACCAGTTGATCCCCTGTTTCCCATCTGGACCAAAGGAAGGCCCTGATACCAGAGCCCAGTTAGTCTCTGCCCCTCTCTCTGGGATGATGAAGGCTGTGTCCTCAGCCCTGGGGCCTAACATAGGGGAATTGAGAAAAGGATAACTAAAATATCCAAACTCCTTAAGACTTCCAGAGGTCAACGTGGACCGAGAGGGGCCCAGCTTAGAAGGCCCCTGCACATGATTCAACTCCCTTGAGCCTCCTCTCATTGTTGGCAGAAAGGAGAGTCAGGGCTGTGTCCTGATTCAACCAGGAGCAGCACGAGGTCCCCAGAGTCAGTTGTGAACAGAATGTCCTCCGCCTCCTCGGACCTCAAGAGGAAACAAGTTGATCCTAATGGTGTGGGTAGATAGCTGGGGTCTGGGATGCAGAGGCTTGGAAAAGCCGTGGGAGAGAGCAGGGGGAGGGAAGAGCAGAGGAGACACTGGTTGTGGACAGGTAACAAGTAGTCATGGCTGTCGACTGTTATCCCAGGAGCAGTCATGGTGGGCACAGGGTGAAATCCAGGTATTTGTATTGAGGCTAAAAAAGGAAATGTCCCCCAAATCTTCTGCTGCTGCCACAGTCCTTCAGCCAGCGCTGAACCACACCTTGAAGGCGCCATGTTGAGTTCTGGGAACTCCCAGGCGCCTGTCAGCGTCCCCGGAGGGCTCGGGGAAGCCTCCTCCAGGCAGCTAGCACCCCGTAGGTACCTGTCCGCCTCCTGTGCCAGTGCTGGCCGAGGATAAAGCAAAGCAGGACGGATGTCACGAATAAGAACAGAAGTATTGACACCACTACAATGATGATGACCATCTGGTTGTCTTGCCTTATTTCTGGGGAAGCAAGAGGCAGCAGTCTCAGAGATCGTCAGATGCCAGGAGCCCCGGGAGTCTGCCCACCACTCCCTGCGCACTCATACATTCCACAGTCAGCCCAGTAGCAGAGGGTAGTGACCTAAGGTGAGAGTGACATCTAAGAGGAAGGCGGCCTATGCTCTAGGCCATTGGGCAGAGCAGACACCCTTCTCTTCCAGCAGCCCCTGACACCAGTATATGGTGGCAGGGTACCACGGCCTGGAGGATGTCATGGTCAGGTTTAGACCATGCCTTTCTTGGGCGTAGCTGAGTAAGCTTCAGGTGAGCTCACTGACGACAGGCTTTGGCTCTCAAGAGTCGCAGAACAGCAGTGCTCAGGGGAGCCCGTGGATCAGGCTAGCCAGCCTTCTCATTGTAGAAAGAAGCCATAACTAGAGAGAGGGGCCACACAGCTCAATAATGGCCAAGCCAGCTGGTTGAGCTCTTCTGGCTTCTGGAAAAGTTAGGGTTCAGCTTGGAACTTGGAGAGAGAGCCAGGGAATCAAGGTATAAGAGGGAGCCCTCAGGATTATATGCGCACATCAGACCACCGCCTAAGAGTGGGCCTCGTGGGTTTTCTTTCCCCACGTTGCCAAGAAGTGCTACCTCTAACCCTCTCAGCCAATAGGGTCTCCTTACCATAGACTTCAAGGCTCTGGTACTCTGAGATGCGGCGGTAGAGAGACCCACCGTGGGGTCGTAGATCCAGCTCAGCCTGGCAGGAAAAGTTAAGACCATCCTTTTTCAGAGCTGTGCTGTTGAATATGGCTATGACCTCTTCTGGGACAGTTTCAGCTCCCCCAAATGTCTGGTTCTTCAGGGTCTCTCTGCCACAGAGCAGAGAGAGGGTGAGGCTCTCAAGGGGCTTCACAGAGGGCACCTTGCATTCAATGGTGAAGGCTTCACCCATAAACACTCGAGGGGGCTGCAGTTTCAGTGTTACCTGAGCTGGAGGCTCTGTAGGAACAAAGCAGGAAGGCCAGTCAGGATGGAACTGTGTTCCTGCAGGTCCAGCCTGGCTAAGGTCCACCTCCTAGTATCCCAGATTCCTCACAAAACTTGAGAGAGAGGAAGTGGGCTTGGCCCGCTCAGTGGAAGAGGAAGAGGAAGTGTATGGTAGAGGGTGTGCAGGGTGCTACCTCTGCAGACATGGTTTGGAAAATAGAAAAGGGGTCTACAAAGAGAAGATACAGAAATGGTACAGCCAACTAGAAAGATATTAAAAAGCATCTGGAGCCAGGCAGTGGTAGCACACACCTTTAGTCCCAGCATTTGGGAGACAGGGACAGGCAGCTCTCTGTGAGTTTGAGGCCAGTCAGATCTACAGAGCTAATTCCAGGACAGCCAGGGCTACACAAAGAAAGCCTGTCTTAAAAAACAAAAACAAACAAGCAAATAAAAAAAAATCTGGACCCGTTTCCAGCCTCTCTAGATTCTAAACACAAATTTAAAATTAAACCTCTGGGTGTTTGTTTGTGTTATGAGTATTTGGAAGGGAGCACGTGAGGAGCTGACTGAGTTTCCTTGTGATGCTGGGACAGGAGTGAGGTTTGCCTCACTTCTCCAGTACGAGGACTATGGTGTACCCTGGCTCCCTCCTAAATTAGAGCACCTCTCCTCCACTCACCCACTTAGGACTTTGGTCATCTTTCTATTCTTTGACCCATTAATGTCGGTAATGGGTCACAGGGACACGCCTGGAGCTAAGGCGCTGAGAGAATCCTGGCCTACCCTGGCAGGTGCGTATGCAAGGCTCAAACAGTTGCCACAGGTTCTTGGAGGAACAAGGAGAACGCTGCAAAGCACCTCCACTTTCCTCATGAAATGAGGGAGCTACTAGACAAGGCTAGATCTCCTGATCTACTCACTGCTTGTGATGGAGTAAGTGCTCTGGTGCCTGAACTGGGTAGAAAGTGACATCAGGGTCTGTGCAAACCTTGACTGGTCTGACCTTCTTGGAGCAAGGGTCAAAACCCGCACAGTTTGCTTCTGAGGTACAGGAGGATTCGTGGAGTTCAGCCAGGGCTGTGAGCAGATCCTGAGCCCTCAGGCCTGGCCTGCAGCTTGTGGCTCAGGAGCCGAGGGAGAGGAGCCCCGTGATGAGAAGACCCAGGAGAAGTCTCTGAGCAGTTAGTGTGTAGCAGTAGTAGTAGCAGTAGTAGACACGGGCACTGTGCTCAGGAGTAGAGACCCACACATAGACACTCACCATACACCCTGATGTTGAAACTCACTGCCTGCTGCTTTCCCGAACAAGTGAAATGGCAAAGTAAGACCGTGTCGACAGTGGCATTTGAGACTAGGAATTCTATCCATTTCCCATGAGGGTCCTCTTCCAACATTAACTTATTCGTAGGGGTCTCCAGACCACCGATCTCTGGGGCTGCACAGCTGGTGCTGCAGTTGACTCTCCAAGCCTCAGTGGCTTTTACTATCTGCTTCTCTGACCGTATGTAGACTTCAAAGGCCTTTTCACCAGACCCTGTAAGACCAAAAGCACTAGGCAGAAGATGTCTCTGATGTCTGCCCTTGGGGCTCTCTATTACCAGTGATTGTAATTAAGGCCCGAGGAAACAAGCCGGTCCCTTTGCTCCATTCCCAAGTCCCTTTCCTCCAGCCCCTTTATCAGTCAGCCCTAGGTCAATCTCCCTCAAGCCTCCTTTTGGCTTCCTTAAGTTAAGCTCCAGTACAATGTTCCCTCTGTCATGAAGACATCTCTGAGAGTGGACGTGAGTGCTGAGCTCACATAATCATAGAAAAAGGCAAGGATGCACTTTGAGTAGGGGCAAAGCTCCAGGGAAAGAGAGTAGAGGCAGTGGAGGGACTCCATCTTAACAATGTGGCTAATATAAGATAATGATATTGAGTCAAAGACAGGGAGGAGTGAACCTTATGCGAGTTGTGGGATCACGTTCCAGGTAAAGGGAACCACTGGCTTACAGACCTGACATTGGGATCATGCTTTCATGAAGCAATGGAGAACCAAGACGACCAGACCTTAGCTAGGAAGAGGAATGTTAGACTAGAAAGCAGCAGAAAAGAAATGAAAGACCATGAAAAGGACCTGTTGTACTAAGGATGCAGAGTTTATGTTAATGCTCCATTGATATTTTGGAGTCAAGATGACATTCAGACTGGGCCTGAGTTTCGCATGTTTCTCTTTACACTGACCACACAGCCCTGTGAAGGACAGACATTTGGGACGTATCTAGTGTAAGACAATGGGACCCTCAGTGTTCACCTCCACTCTGTGAGGACTGTGAAGGTCCTGGGTCCTAGCCAAGAGGGTCCCCTACACATGGCTTGTGCTTTCTACCTCACCATGTAGCCCACTCAGCCATCAGCTAATGGCATGCAATTTAGTGGCAAGAGGGGCTTTCCATGTAGACAGTGCTGGATTTGAACTCAACGATTGCTGTGCAGTGGGCCAGATGTATTCTTTCTATGTGCCTCGGTTTCTCCACTTGTTAAGAGCACTCGTGTGCCCTCTCCTGGATCCTGAGTGTAATCAGGCTTGAGAGCATTTAGCAGGTTGTCTAAGACACAGGACACTCAGCACATCGAGGCCGTGTCCTTCCAGGTCTCCTTGACCCACTGAAACGCTTTTCATTTTCATTCTGTTGTCCTACTGAGTGCAGTATCTTCTGTGCTCTCCGCTGTCCACTAGGCCCCTTTGGCACGCTGCCTCCTCTTCGCTTAGACCCTGGCATCCCTTCTGGAGTCTCCCGTTTACTCACTGCTCACCTCCCGACCTCGGTAGCCTGATGAATGCCACATCAACATTCATTAATAAATGTTTCATCAAGATTCTCAGAATCTCTGAGTCTGTTCCCTCTAGTATCCAAGAGGCCATGATCCTAGTTCCTGGACCAAGGCCATGAGAAACCAAAGCCAGGCTGACAGTCTTCCTTGTCTATGGTGGAGAGGCCCCTGTGGCCAGGATACCCCCTTCCCCAACCAAGGAAAATCAAAACTCCCCACCCTAAGATGCCATGAGCTGGGAACCCCAGGGTCCCGGCTTACCTGGGCTGCAGAACAGGACAAGAAGGGTTAGAGACAGGTTCCAGCAAGCAAAAGAAGACATCTCAGGTGGGGTCTGTGGGGCCTATGGGCTTCAGGGGCACAGCTTCCTGGAGGGTTAGGGAGAGACGTATACTGCAGGCCGAGGAGTGAAGCCTGAAGGTCCGGACTGAAATCCGCAATCTCCTCTGTACCAGTGAGCTCATTTCCTCTAATTATCTGAGATCAGGAAACAGTATGCACAGACTGGCTCCCCTGCCTTCAGGGCCTCAAGAATTCAGGCAGAGGAAGCCAGGAAGCAGCAGATAAGCAGGGGTTCTCACATGGGGCATGCTCCCTGTGCGGGGTTAGGAAAGCAATGGGAGCTGGCATGTAGGGAAGTGTGTGTGCAAGGGTGCATGTCCTTACATGTGTGTGTGTTGGGTGGGTGGGGGGATATACATGGAATTTCTATTACTGTACATGGAGCAGGATGAGGCCTCCAAGACTCAGATCAGGGGGACTCTGAATTCCACCGCGCCTCTGTTGGAGTCATCTCTGAGAAGGTAAGATCCAAAGTTAGAACATAGTCACATAGCAATCTCTTGCTAATGCCCTGAGTAGATCTGCATACCTTAATGTCTCACTTAGTTTCCAGCAGAAGCCGACCTCTAACTCAGCTATCGCAGGGCTCACACAGGCTCCAAAGATTGCACCGTAACCTCCTATGGATCAGGACGTCAGACAGCGGTAGCTATAACCTGTAGCTATATAAATCATAGGCTCCTTCCTGGGCTTATCAGTTAGTGCCTTATGGGCAGGCTTGACCCCAGGTACTGAACTTTGGAGAGAAGGCCTTCCCAGGTGACACCGTGTTCACCATAGCCAACCTCACTCCCTCAGTTCTGTCTTAGAACCTGGGGGATAGGCAGGGCAAAAGCAGGCCTCCTTGCTTTCTTGGTGGAAACCCAGTAAGGGCCTATCTAAAGGAAGTCCCAGGGCTTTGAGGGCTCCTTATCTGAGCTCGGGAAGCCATGTGCAAGGCCAGCTCCAGATTTCAGGTAGAGGAAGCCTCAAAGGCCAGGTGCCTGGGTTAGAGGACTCTGTGACATCCTGTCCCTGAGCAGTAGCTGTTGTACACAGCTATCTAGTGCAGATGCTATCAGCCTGGATCAAAGGAAGTCCCCGCATGAGGCTGTTGGGTTTTGAGATTCTGCCAGAAGTTGAAGACAGAGAAAGAAGAAATGGGGCAGGCTGGGGTTGGAGTGCCGGTGAGGTGGAGTCGGGGGTGGTTGGGGTGAGGGTGGGAGTGTCTGGTCGTACATTAGGCTGATAGATCCCTGAGAACAGGGGATTGGAGGGCTTCAAGGGTTTGGATGGTAAGGTAAGGATTGGCCTCCTCTAGGTAATGATTTTGATGACGACAATGATGACGATGACGACGACGACGATGATGATAATGTGATAATAATACAGCAACCCAGACAGACAGACAAACAGACAGACATACAGATGCTACTTAGGGAGGGAAAGAGTTTGTTTTTTATTTGGGGGGGGGGGTGTTGGTGACTGAGGTTCTGCAGCTTCATACATGCTAAGCACATGCCAAGAGCTGCATCCCCAGACTCTTGGTGTTTTTCCTTTTGAGACCGGGTCTCACTAAGTGGTCCACAGGGGTCTTGAGCTCACGTTGTAGTTCAAGTTAAGAGAAACTTGCCCTCAGGTGGTGTGAGCATCGTGGTGTGTCCACACAAACCTAGACGGTACAGGATACTGCCTACTTCGTGTGCATGGTGGTACCTGCTGTATGTGAACGCAGCTGAGGCACGGCAGTACCCCGATGCCACCAGGAATCTGGGAGCATGGGTTGTGTTACATCGCTGTGACGGTTATGATGTCTCTACACGGTATGGATTTTTGTGGCTCCAGTATTGTAGCAGGAATGGCCTGCCGCTCCTGCTACATGGTGTAATCTTCTGAGCCTGCCATAGATGGAAATGTTGTCTGGGAGCACGTGACTCCACCTATCTTAGGCTGGTCACTCTCAAAGCACTAATTACTCCTAAATTCTACAAGCTCAAGTCCTACTACTGTCCTCATCTCCTAGAAGGAGAAACTGAGGCACAGAGAGGCTAAGTGGTTCCACCAAGGTCGCATACCTAGGGAAAGGTGAAGTCCCTGTGAGTGGCAGGCAGCTATGGAGCTGCTAAAGCTTACCAGAGATGCAGCAAAGGAAGCCAGTGCGAGGGTCGGTTTCTCCCAAGACCTTTGGAAGGGACACATGAGGCAGCAGAAGGCTAGAAGAAACTTCCAGACAGGGCTCAAAATGAAAGCAAATAACCATTCGAAGAACACCATGGAAACACAGCAGGGTTATAAAAAGACTGACCACGCCCCAGAAGCAGAAGGGAGGTTGCCAGGGCTGGGAAGGGAAGTGGGAGGTGTCCTAGAGGTAGCTTCCTTCGTTTTGTAAGACTGGTTCCAGATATTACTTGCAGAACAATGAGAATGTGTTTGGCTGCAAATAGATAAACAAATGGGCACACCACACATCCTAAATGTACAGCACCACAATTAAAAACATAAAAATAAACCAGGTGATGGTGGCACACGCCTTTAGTCCCAGTACTTGGGAGGCAGAGGCAGGCAGATCTCTGAGTTTGAGGCCACTCTGGTCTACAGAGCGAGTTCTAGAACAGCCAGGGCCACAGGGAGAAATCCTGTGTCAAAATGAACAGACACATCGCTTCTCGGCCTTTTGGCTAAGATCAAGTGTAAAACGAACAGACAAACAAAAACAACCAACCAATAAACAAATAAATAAAACAAAATGAAATAAAATAAACCTGGGCTGTGGTGGCACATGTCTTTTTTTTTTTTCTTTTCTTTTTTTCAGAGCTGGGGACCGAACCCAGGGCCTTGCGCTTGCTAGGCAACCGCTCTACCACTGAGCCAAATCTCCAACCCCGGCACGTCTTTAATCTCAGTACTTGGGAGACAGAGGCAGATGGATCTCTGAGTTCAAGGCCAGCCTGGTCTACAGAGTGAGTTTCAGACTAGCCAGGGCTACCCAGAGAAAACCTGTCTCAAAAATAAAATAAAATAAAATAAAATAAACCATACCAAACCAAACCAAACAAACAGAATGAATGAATGAATGAAGGAAGGAAGGAAGAATGAATGGCAAGTCAGCCAGGTGTGCTGGCTCAGTTTTATAATCCCAGCACCACTTGGATGGCTGAGATTGGTGGATGGTGAATTTGAAGCTAGTTTGGGCTACAGTCAACCTCTCTACCCAATAATAAAGAGTAAATATAAATATGTCATACAATCTGGAACGAAGTAAACAAAGATTAGCTTCTAAGTCTTAATTTGAGAAGAAATAAAAAGGATGAAGATGGGGGGAGGCTCCTGGGACAGCTCACTGACGGGTAAGGGCTTTGGCCACCACACTTGATGACCTGAGCTTGATCCCTGGGACCCACATGTGGGTACCGACTGTCACAAGCTGTCCTCTGACGTCTCTGTGTGCTGCGATGTGCATGTGCCCCCGAAATAAAATGTAATGACCTATACAGGAGAGATCATTTCTTTCCCAACTGATCTACAGATTTATTGAGATCCCAGTGACTTCCAACAAGGAAACTGAAAGCTGATCATGAAATGTCTGTGGAGGAATAAAAAGATCAAGACACACAGGAAGGGGCTGGAGAGATGGCTCAGCGGTTAAGAGCACTGACTGCTCTTCCTGAGGTCCTGAGTTCAAATCCCACTACCACATGGTGGCTCACAACCATCTGTAATGGGATCCGATGCCCCCTTCTGGTGTGTCTGAAGACAGCTACAGTGTACTCATATAAATAAAATAAATTAATTAAAAAAAAAAAGTCACAGGCTGGAGAGATGGCTCAGCAATTAAGAGCACTGACTGCTCTTCCAGAGGTCCTGAGTTCAAATCCCAGCAACCACGTGGTGACTCACAACCATCTGCAACACAATCTGATTCCCTCTTCTGGTGTGTCTGAAGAGAGTGACAGGGTACTCGTTTACATAAAATAAATAAAATCTTAAAAAAAAAGTCACACGGGAAGAAGAGGGGCAATTTGCTCTTTGAATATTGAGATTTAATATAAAATATATTAATATGGGTATAGGATTAACTAATGGGTCCTAGTTTCCAGAACCTAGAAGCACATCTGTTATGTGAGGCTGGGCCAACTGATTAACTAGATGGGAAGGGGGAGTGGCATCCTCACATCACATCAATGGAGAACTCAATGCCATTCACATTAAGGAAATTCCATTCGCATGAAGGAAGACGTCATAAACATTGACAAGAAAACATAAGAGAGTATTATGCCTATGTCGTTGAGGTAAGGTATTAGGCCAGACTTCAAAACTGTCAATCATAAACAGTAGGGGACAGGTAGTTCAATGGGTAGAGCGCTTCCCTGGTAGGCACGGGTCCTAAGTTCCATTCCCAGCACCGAAAATTAACCAAACAAATTAAATCATTGATAACCGAGTGTATCAAATCCACGAAACAATATCCAAGGAAAGAGGACATTTTAAAATGAAAACCATGTCTACCAAGTTGACGGAGGTTAAGAAATCGAACGAGGTCAATTTTTAGAGAAGTGGCAGGTCAATAATAACTTTTTTTCTTCTTCTTCTTCTTCTTTTTCTCTTTTCTTTTTTTCAGAGCTGGGGACCGAACCCAGGGCCTTGCGCTTGCTAGGCAAGCGCTCTACCACTGAGCTAAATCCCCAACCCCTCAATAATAACTTTTACAGCTACTAATGGGAGAGTTTATTGGTCCTCTGGGGACAATAAACTATTGTCCTGTAAAACCGAATGACTACAGACGTTTTATTTTGTATTTTTATGTTTGTGACCAGAAGAGGGTGTTGGATGTCCTAGAGTTAAGGCGGTTGAGAGGACTTGGGTGCTGGGAACGGGACTCCCATCCTCTGCGAGAGCAGCAAACAGCCCTCTCCAGCCACAGTTCCCCTATTAGAGGCCCTAAAGGAACTTTTGTGCTAAGACTCAGGAAACATATATGTCCACTTCCTACTGTCTGTGCGACCTTGGGAAAACCACTCAATGTCTTTATGCGTCTGTTCCCTCATCTGTAAAATGGGATTAAGGGTAGTATTTCCTTGGTAGGATCGTTGTATGAATTGAAAGGGTTCATTTTTCCTCTCTAGACAGCCTTCTGTAGTCCCGGGCTGACCTCAAATCTAGAGCTGAGGCTGGCCTTAAAACTCCTGTTCCTTCTCTCGTTATCGTGCAAGCACTAGAGGTGCATGCAGATGCTACCACATCTGGCTCGAGTGAGCTGATGTTTTAAGGTACTTAGAATGCTAAGCACCATGTACCCATTTCACATAAAAATAAGTGTATTTGAGTGACCAAGTACATCAAAGAAAAACTAACACAAAATTCTAGCGAGTGGGTGGAAAGAGAATGGACCCTTAGGGGCGAAGTCCATTGCAGAGGGAATCGTTTGTGCAATGTGTGGAAGCCTCACCTGTCAATAAAAGGCTAATGGCTTATGAGCTGAGGCAGGAAATACGGAGATGGAAGGTCCAGGATAGAGAGAGGGTTTCTGGGATAGAGTCGGAGGTGAGGGAGATTTGCCCTGGAACCCTGAAGAGAGGTAACAGGCCATGTGCCACTCATAGGACAGAACAAACGGGGTAATTGTGATATGAGTGAGTTAGGGAACGGCCCCAAGCTTATGGCCTAAGCATTCATTCATCTATAATTCTGTCTCCAAGTCACTGTTCCAGGGAAGAAAGCCCTCCATTACAGTTCACAAGAGTTTTAGTGACATTTCATCCGCAGCCATTACGTTACTGTGCACTGTGGTGACAGATATGTCACCGACATCTTACACAGTATGTGTTCAATTTTACAGAAAGAACACAAAGAGGAAAGGAAAGTTCTGGAGCGTCTGCAAGGAAGGAGGAGACTTGGTGGGAACGTGTGCTGTAGCTTCATTGGGTCCCCTGTCACTGACTAGCATTGGTCTCAGGATGAGAACCACAGTGCTCACTTGACAGAAGGGGGCTGTCCCTTCCCGGTCATAGCCGGTGTGGACCTGGGGGTAGGAAAGCGATGGCCCTGTATGACTTTAATCCCAACACAGAGACAGAATCAGGTGGAGCTCTGAGTGTTCCAGGTCAGCTAGGGCTGTTTCTAATCTGCAACCTAGATGGATGCCACCCAGAACAGGAAGGGAAAGAAGGAAGAAAACAGAAAACAGGAAACGGTCGCTAAGGCGGAGCAGGGATGGTGAGCTGCGCACAAGGAAAACAAGTGCTTCAGAAACTTCCAGACCCCTGCGGGTACCAGAGTGGGGTGGGGGAGCTGAGGCCTAGAGAGAAGAAGAATGCAGACGTTCCATGCCTCGAGGCTCCTGGGAGGGGGAATGGGGGAAAGCCAGACGCTGTGACTTACTGTGTGGGAGCTCAGATGTTGGCTACTGGGGATCCTGCTGCAACGCGGTTGTGTGTGTAATTTCTACCAGTTGAACGTTTGACTTTTTCAGGGGTCACGTGTTTCCTGTACTGTGGTTTCTACATCAAATTATCATGACTACCGGCTTTTCCCACACACTGACATAAAATATACCCAACAAAATTTATTAGTTTGTCTGTGGGTTGTTTTATTTTGTTTCTGGCAGGGTCCCCGCCACATAGACCAGGCTAGCCCCAAATTCAGTTTCCCACCCCCAGCCTTTGGAGGACTAGCTAGGGTTACAGTCATGAGCCACCGTGTCTTTAACCCTTTTCAAACATCCAGTTGTGTGGGACTCAGTTCATTCACCGGGAGTCACCTCCGGTTCCTTTCCCCTTTCCAAACTGAAACCCCAGACCCATGGCAGAAATTCTCCATTCCTTCCCCCAAACCCTTAGAAACTCGCATTTTACCGTCTGTCTCTGCGTTTGACTTCTCTAGGTGCTTCTGTGACGACTTCACGTCATTCAGCAGCTTCTGGGTTCATCCACGTGGCGGAACACCCTCTTCTGAGGACGACCTCACTGGACATGGTGACCACCACATTTCTTGTGTATCAGTCACCTGCCCACAGCTGGACACCTGTGTTACTTCCACTTCCTGGCAGCTGTAAATAATGTTGCTAGGAATGCGGTATGCAAATTCCCTTTGTCTTTAAAAAAAAAAACTTATCAGTGCATTTATGTATGTAGTTGGAACACGTTCATGTATGCAGATGTGTGTGCTCCAGAGGAGCAGAGAACAAGTTAGTTCTCTCCTACCACGTGGGGCCTGAGGATTGAACTCTGGTCATCGGGTTCGATAAACACCCTTTTATGCCGAGCCACCTTGCTGGCTCAAATTCCTGTTTTCAATTTCTCTCCCGGCCACCACAAAGCGAGCATCTCAGATCTTCCCCATGCTCCCTGACACAATGCTGTATGTCTCTATTGTCTGGGCACAACAGAGTCAAGCGACCATTGACTGAAAGAACCCTGAAATAACGACCTAAAATCCATTCAAAGAGATCAAGGGCCTCTTGGGAGATCATTAAGTCACCCGGGGACCGTCTTTGAAAGACATTGTGGGACTGTATTCCTTCCTCTTTGCTTCTTGGCTAGAAATGTGGCTGTCCCCTCTCCAGGGATGCTCTAGCTGCTGCGGAAAGGTCTGATTATACAATACTACAGAGCTATGCATTTGAAAATGGTTAAAGTGGGGGCTGGAGAGATGGCTCAGCGGTTAAGAGCACTGAACTGCTCTTCCAGAGGGCCTGAGTTCAATTCCCAGCAACCACATGGTGGTTCACAACCATCCGTAATGGGATCTGATGCCCTCTTCTGGTGTGTCTGAAGACAGCTACAGTGGATACATATATATAAAATAAATAAATCTTTACAAAAAAAAAGAAAATGGTAAAAGGGTCTAGTGATCTCAGTTCCAGTTCTTTGGGAACATTCCCCAAAGCTGTGTCAGATGGCCCCTCACTGCAAGTTACAGAAGAGTTGGAGTCTTGTTTATTCCCCTTCATGTGTAGCTTCTCGAGGCCTTTGATGGAACAAGCTACTCACGGGTCCTCTGTGCTTATGGCGGCGACACAGAGCACCCTCTTCTCTGGCTGTGTCCTGGACTCCACTAAAACCTATTGGTGACTAAGAATCATCACCTAAAATCTCCTCATGTTTGTAGCCTCAACTAGCAAGTCATTTACTCTAGCAGGGTGGGGTTTCGTTTTAGCAAGCAGGAAGTAAGACAGCCGGGTGCTACGGGCGGCTCCTGGGAAGCCCGCCAGCTAGGTTCACTCAAAAAGCAAAGATCTAGTTTCTGCCGGGCAGTTTCTCAATCTACACCGGTTAAAGTTCTGGCCCAGCGAAGTCAGAAATTAGACCTTACCAGGAGGCCACAGAATCTTCTAGACTATGAATGAAGACCAACCAAGAATGCTGGGGTCTGCTGGCTTTGGAGCAACTTCTCTTGGTGCTTTTTTCTTTCTTTTTCTTTTCCTTTTTTTCGGAGCTGGGGACCGAACCCAGGGCCTTGCGCTTGCTAGGCAAGCGCTCTACCACTGAGCTAAATCCCCAACCCCTCTCTTGGTGCTTTTGTGCCTCAATTTCTTCAAAGAAATCCCCCCTGCCCCCCCCCCCCCGTACCTCCTGAGATCAGGTTTCTCTGTGTAGCCCTGGCTGCCCTGGAGCTTACTCTGTAGATCAGGCTTGGCTGAACGCAAAGATCTACCTGCCTCTGCCTCTTGGGCACTAGGACTGAAGTCATATGCTGCAATGCCTGACTTCAAGTTAATTTTAAAATATCCTACCATATGGTTTAGAGGCCTCTGTTGTAGACATAAATTGGGGTACACATCTGCAACAGTCAGCATCATGTTGTCACAACAAAACACTTGAGGTATAATATGGGTTTTTTTTTAATTATGTGTATAGGTCCGTGCACAACATGCAAGTCTGGTGCCCATGGAGGCTAGAAGAGGGCATCAGATTCCCTGGGAACGAAGTTACAGATAATTGTTAGCCGCCATGTCCGCGGTGGGAGTTGAACCCTGGTCCTTTGGAAGAGTAGCTAATGCTCTTAACCAAGTAACCCTTTCTCCAGCCCCGGTGATCAAACTTAGAAAAAAGATTTAGTTCAGTTTTAGAGGTTTAAAGTCCTAGACGAGGGAGTGGGAGGCATTCCTTTAGCTTCTAGGAAGGGTGGTCTACAGCAATGGTGAACACGTGTGACGCAGGAGGGTGTCACTGAAGCAAGTCACTACGCAAAGTCCTACAGTGTCTCTAGAGATGGGAAAGGACGTAGATGGGAATTTTTCACATATTCTGCACTCTAAAGACACACTTGCACTCACACTGTAAAGAGTAATCAGGGGGGCTGGAGAGATGGCTCCGCGGTTAAGAGCACCGAATGCTCTTCCAGAGAGGTCCTGAGTTCAAATCCCAGCAACCACATGGTGGCTCACAACCGTCTGTAATGGGATCTGATGCCGTCTTCTGGTGTGTCTGAAGAGAGCAACAGTGTACTCATCTATAATAAATAAATAAAATCTTTAAAAAAAAAAAAGAGTAATCAGGACAGCTATGGTCTCACCAGCTTAGCATGGGCGGCAGCATCCAAAGTCCTTCCACAGTCCTCCCCAAAACATGGTCAGGTTGTCACAGTCGTACCCAACTACATTGGTACCAACTTGTCTTAGGGTTTCTATTGCTGTGACGATACACCATGGCCAAAGAGCAAGTTGGGGAGGAAAGGGTTTATTCAGCTTACACTTTCAGATCACAGTGCATCATTAGAGGAAGTCAGGACTGGAACTCAAGCAGGGCTGGAACCTGGAGACAGAAGCTGATGCAGAGGCCACGGAGGGTGCTGCTTACTGGCTTGCTTCCCCTGGCTTGCTCAGCCTGTCTTCTTATAGAACCCAGGACCACCATGGGCTGGGTCCTCCCTCATTGATCAGTAATTGAGAAAATGCCTCACAGCTGGATCTCATGGAGGCATTTCCTCAACTGAGGCTGCTGCTTCTTCCTCCTCCTCCTCCTCCTCCTCTTCCTCTTCCTCCTCCTCCTCCTCTCTTCTTCTTCTTCTTCTTCTTCTTCTTCTTCTTCTTCTTCTTCTTCTTCTTCTTCTTCTTCTTCTTCTTCCTCCTCCTCCTCCTCTTCCTCCTCCTCCTCTTCCTCCTCCTCCTCCTCCTCTTCCTCCTCCTCCTCTTCCTCCTCCTTCTCCTCTTCTTCCTCCTCTTCCTCCTCCTCCTCTTCCTCCTCCTTCTCCTCTTCCTCCTCCTTCTCCTCCTCCTCTTCCTCCTCCAATGACTCTAACTTGTGTCAAGCAGACCCACAAAACCAGCCAGTACGAGAGGTGAGGGGTGTATACATTGTTTTAGCAGAAGGAAGAGATGTCTAATTAAATAACATCTAACTAACCACAGGCAGAAAGCAGAGCAGGGTGTAGACGAGGGCAGAGAAAGCTAGAGTTTCATGGTAGACTGGAAATTCACTTGGTGAGAGCCCAAATAGGAGGCCGTGGGTCAGTCTGGAATCGTGGGTTACACAGATAATTTGTAAAAACGTCGATCAAGAGTTTGTAAATAATCGGCATTGTGTGGTTTGGTAGTTTGGAAGTTTGGTAGGTACAGTTGGCATCTATGTCCTTGTAGGCTGTGTCCAAGGGCACAGGGGCACCTGTACAACTGCAGGGGTTCACGGAATGCCCAGTTCCAGGACCACCCTCACTCTACAAGGGACGGGGTGACATGTGTTCTGGTCAATGTTAACTCGTAATGGGAAAAGCTTGTGGCTATGGGGTTTCTTAGAAAACTTATCAGCTAGTGAAGGAGTTGGGTTTAGAAAGCCAGGTCCCTGGGGGAAAGATGACTCAGTGCTTAAAAGCGCTGACTGGGGATTGGGGATTTAGCTCAGTGGTAGAGCGCTTGCCTAGCAAGCGCAAGGCCCTGGGTGCAAGGCCCTGGGTTCAGTCCCCAGGTCCGGGAAAAAAAAAAAAGCAAAAAAAAAAAAAAAAAAAAAAAAAAAAAGCACTGACTGTTCCTCCAGAGGAAGCACTCACTGGCTCGAAACACCAGCAGTCCCATGGGATTGGACACCCTCCTCTGGCTTCCATGGTTACTGCATGTATGTGGTATACAGACAAAACGCCCATATACATAAAAACAAACTAAATAAAATTTGCATGGAAAAAAAGGGGGAAGCTAGGTCTCTTGGTCTGGACCCCAGCCTCATTTCAGGGGAGTCCATTGCAGGGTGTAGAGTCAGATTGGTATTCAGGCTGGTCATTCGAGGGGTCATACTGAGAAGCCACGGCCGGACTGGGGATGGACAGCACACGAGTGCCATCTAGTGGTGGAGAAAGTAAGCAGGCAGGGTGGCTGCCCAAACATTCCTTTATGTTCAAAGGTGGATTTGGATACAGACAGGTCCTGAGAAACTGTGTTTTGAGACAGGATTTCAGGCTGGCCTGAAATTCACCAGATAGCCTAGGTTGGTTTAATTTCATGGCAATCCTGCCTCAGTCTCCCAAGGGCTGGGGTTACAGATGAGTGTGGTAGACTATTTTAGTGTTAATTGTATATGTGTTGTGTCTGCATGAAAATATGTATACATGAGTCCAGGTGCTCACAGGAGCCAGAAGGTATTGGATCCTCTGGAACTGGAGTTACAAGTGACTGTGGGATACCCCATGTGGGTGCTGGGAACTGCATTGGAATCCTCTGGAAACCAGTATGCTCTCTCTAGGGCCCCGAGGACCCTCCTATTAAGGAGGGTAATAGAGATGTGAAAAATACATCCATAAACATTCAGGAGCCGAAGTGCTGAGGAGAGGACCCGCAATCAGGTCCTCTTTGTGCTTATGACAATCAGGCTGGACTTGAACTCCTGGCTATCCTCTTGCCTCAGCCTCCCCCCATCCCCTTTTTTTCTTGAGACAAGATCTTACCACATAACCCTGCCTGGCCTGGAACTGGCTGTGTAGATCAGGCTGACCTTTTTTTTTTTTTTTTTTTTTTTTCAGAGCTGGGGACCGAACCCAGGGCCTTGCGCTTCCTAGGTAAGCGCTCTACCACTGAGCTAAATCCCCAGGCTGACCTTTAAACTCACAGAGATCTGCCTGCCTCTGCAGTGCTGGGACTAAAGGTGTGACCACACCCAGCCCCTCCCCCTTTTATCTGCTGGCCAAATCATGGATAAAAAAGCCAGTGTGCTCGGACTGGAGACTGACACTTTCTTTTGGAAGAGGCCAAGACTGGCTGTTTGGCAAGGGGAAAATCCAACAAGCACAGGGTTTACAGGTTTTTTTTTTTTTTTTTTTTTGTAGTTAACGGGGTCTTTTCTTTTATTTTGTATATGTGAGTACACTGTTGCTGTCTTGGTGTCTTCAGACACATCAGAAGAGGGCATTGGATCATCTTACAGATAGGTGAATCACCATGTGGCTGCTGGGACTTGAACTCGGGACCTCTGGAAGAGCAGTCAGTGCTCTTAACCCCTGAGCCATCTCTCCAGCCTGATTTCTAACCAGTGAAGAGCACCAGGTAAAATAGCTGCAAATAGTGTGGTGAGGCCTGGCAACGCCCCTCTTCCTGTGTTGGGAGAATCTCCCACTTTGGGAGTTTGTAAGGACTGTGATCTCTCACTGTGGAGGGAGAGACAGTACTGGACCCTGGCTTTCCCAGCCTCCTTTGCTCCTCCCAGACTACTCATGCCTGTTAATCTGGGACTCAGTGGAGATCAGGATGGCAGTTCCTAGAAGGAGGGCCCGATGACTGTAGTGAGATCATAGGGTTCTAGGGCATAGACCTGGTCTCCCTCCTATCCTACTTGTCGGTAGCCTTTCTAGTCACCCTGAGGCCAACAGGAAGAACTACTTACTCATTTTGTGACCAGAAAACAGAGGAAGGGGAGGTGCCCAAATTCCCTCAAGGGCACACTTGAAACTACAGAACTGTCCCCCTCCTTGCACCACCACCCCACAGGCTTAGCTCTTGAAGTTTCTACTACCTCCTAGTAGTGTCTTTTCCTGGGACCAAACCTCAGTAGGCTTTTATGGGTCATGGAAGAGGTTGGTTTCCTGAGGATGTGGCTGGGTTCAAGATTTAATACTTGAAAGGTATGACCACAAGTCTCAGGACCCTCCTGGGCTCCTGAAGCCCAGGACACGGGAGGCGTGGTCAGCATCTACACGGAGCCTGACAAGATGTTCTGGGGCTAGGGAGATCCTCTGTGTGTGTGTGTGTGTGTGTGTGTGTGTGTGTGTGTGTGTGTGTGTGTGTGTGCGCGTGCTTTGTAAACAGCCCTTATCTTGGGCCAAGAGCCCCGGGAGCCTCCATGACTTCCCTAGACAGGAGGAGGATGAGGAAGCAGAGACTCTTAATTGACTGCAGGCGACACTGACACAGCCAGTGGGGGCACTGCTGTCTGTGAGCGGCTGACATGTTCCAGGTCAGACGTCCCTCTTCCCTAGTGCTGTTTGAGTGGAGTTAATCATAAGCTCGTCTCTCTTCCCTGGTACCTTAGTCTAGATCCCTACTCACTTGGGAGCCTAATTCCCATCTGTACTAGGTAGGTCCCAATGGGCCATCTTTCAAGGTGGTCCTTTCTTCATCGGCCGTCAAGGAGGATTCTCTAGCTGTGGATGCCAGGGAGCCATTTTCTCACGAGCTTAGCCAGCTGTTCAGGCCATGCAGATGCTGTGGGCCTGAAGTTGTGAGCCTGGCTCCTTGCTCTGAGCGGCACTCTAGTCTTTAAGAAACAAGGCGGGGTTGGGGATTTAGCTCAGTGGTAGAGCGCTTGCCTAGCAAGTGAAAGGCCCTGGGTTCGGTCCTCAGCTCTGGAAAAAAAAAAGAAAGAAAGAAAAAGAAACAAGGCAATTCCCAAATCTAAAACTACCTTTATTTGTGGCTGGCTCAGCATAAGTCGCCTTCATCAGTGAGCAGAATTATAAAACTGTACAAGAGGTAAAAAAATAGGCCGTTTAACTTAGTGACCCTCATATCATGAGCTTTGAAAATACACATAAAATTGTACAATCTGGCAGTTTATAAAATATAAAGCTAAAAAGAATATTTTAGTTCCCACAAAGAGGAGTGAATCACACAATCAGCACATATCCATTAAACAATTAACTGTCCACAGAGAAGACACATGGCACAAGATTTTTTTTAAAAATCATCCAAAAATTAACATTCTACCCAGACCAAATTATTCACCCTTTAAAGACAAGGCTACCATAAGGTGGCAGGATACAGTGTAACTTTTCCTTTTCCAGTTTTAGAATGGTCAGGGGTACTGTCCAAAATAGATCTGATGTGCTTTCAGCAAGTGCAATTGTAACCGGATATACTTCGGAGTAAAAATTAAATAAATATAAATAGATTTAATAAATATGTCATTGCAAAAGGAACTACACAAGGTCTTTGTGTGGGGACGCCACATAGCTGGCTGGTAATGCTTAGTGAGTGGGGACTCCCCCGTCACAGTTTTAGGGACAACTGGGAAGGAATACTATATCCACCAAACACATGGGAACAGGAGAGGCCACCACAGGACTCTGGCAAGCAATGTGGATAAGGCTGCTCCAGAGGGAGACACAGCACAGATGTGCTTCTGCGGCTTTCTAGTGAGTACAGAAGAGACCTAAGTGCGGAAAGCAACCAGATTTACACACGGACATTCTCTAGTTCATCCATGAAAAGTAAGAACGGGGGTGGGGGAGAGGAGCAGGCACTTTGGCTTGAAAGAATCCAGACCTCAGGTGGAGGTCTGATAACCTTCAGGTGAAGCTGATGATAGGCCCCAGACGGCCAACACCATGGCTTCCAGATATGAGGGATGGGCAAGGACAGAACTGCTGGAAACCCAATCACGGAGCAGGGGGAGTTTCAAGATCTAAGAGGCTCTTTCCAGGGTAGCTATTGTTCGCACTCTAGCTCTTCCGACACCTCTGCACCGTGACGACAAAAATGATGAACACAGAGCAGGCCCAGAAGCAGACAGAATCCTGGCACAGCTAGCGAGTGGAACCAAAGCCCTGCAGATGACAAGCAAGGGCCAGCACAGGGGAGCCTGCAGCCAGAGGTGGCTCTGCAGCGGTCACAGCAGCCACCAGCTGATTAGCCTTGACTTTGGGAAAGGTGCTGCTGCAGCCACCTGAATCGCGTGCACACGAAACCGCCACAGTCAAGTGACTCCGAGGAGAGTCGTCTCGGGCCTATCTTCAATTTGGTGGAAACCACTCAGCCATATCCAGTGATCTCAGACCTCCATCTTCTCTGTATTGCATCATGGGAAGAGCAGGGGATATCTCTACTTACAATTAGGGGTTCACCTTTAGTCTCTAGATGGCCTAGCGATTTACCATGTGGCACCTATGTTCCTAAAAGTGCAAGTGCTTTGGTACCTAATGAAACGGCACACTTCCTAACTGAAAGTTCAAAACAAGACAAGGTTTAAACAAAGATAACATCACAGAAACGGCTCAATTCCATTGCAAAGCTGAAGATGCTGTGCTCGTAGACACCTGGCAGTCTCCTGGGATCATGCATGATGCTACGGGGCTGCCCTGGCGGAAAGACAGTCTCCTGCTGAGCACCCCAGATGCCCAGGGTTTTTATGGTACACCTAGAGGACACACGGTGAGCTGAGATGGGACGGTTTTAAGGCACAAGTGGGGCAAACCCCAAAATACACCCTTCTTAACCACTGGAGTTTTCTTTCTGCCCTGACACTTGTGTGCCGTGGATTCGTGAGGCTTCAAAAGGCAGAAGTTTTTCCCGTATCCTTCATCTATATCCCAAGTGACTCATATCCCATCTAGCTCTCCGGAAAGTTTTCAAATGAGCATGGTGAACAGAGGACTTCTGGAAACTTGATTGGTCAGAGACTGAGCTGAGAAGTGATAAGTGGCAAGGACAACTGAAAAGCTGACTCCAGGCAGACTGGGAGGTGACACGAAGGTGAGTCTTTAGAAGAGACTTCAGCACTTGTCAACGGGAAACTTAGCCATGAGGAACGGGCAAGCAGCAGTCCCTCCACACTGGTCTTGGCTGTTACCTCCTGGGCCCATTGACAAAGTGCTATGCTAACAAGTGGCCAGGAAGCCAGACATGGGGTCTAAACAGGGTCACCCATGAGGTCCAAAGATGTAGGAGGTTAAGAAAAAGTCCTCTTTGACCACCATGAAAGTTAAGAAAATCAAATTCTACAGTAGCAGAGGAAGCTCTGGGTAAGTGGCCCTGACATGCACACCCAGAAGCTTTTAGGGGACGCAGTGGCAGTGACTCAGTCAGTGCAGGGCATGAAGCTGCTGAGACCACTCTTAGCACAGAACAAAATGGAGCCTTAGCTCACCAGGACTACACAACGGAAACCACTGCTGGCTACAGGGAGTCTACACAGAATCTCCCCACAGACCCTGACTGCATGCTAACCTCTAAGGCTCCCTAAGACAATAAATTCTGACTGGAACGTAAATTAAAAATTAATTTTAGAGAAAAACGGTACTGATGTAATTATTTTGACATTAATACACAGTGTTGCTAGAATGTCTTACTTTTAGCATTTCACAATGTGCTACATTCTCGAGGGAATGGTGATTTTTGGTACCACATAAAACAGAAGATATTCTATCTTGTACTTCTTCACAAGCATCGAGCTACATTTGACTTACTCACGTGAGCGTAGCTTTCTGCAATCTGATCAAAACACACTTATAAAACCTGCCAGGAGGAAATCTAAAAGCCGGCCTAAAAAGCCCATGATAGCCTGGTCTTGGTACTCTGCCTCCAGGCATTGACTCAATCTATTCGCTAATCTGCTGGCCTCTGGGGCAGAGGGACCCTATCACTCACTTTCTGGTTCTGAGCTTCTCCGAGTGACTAAGAAGTTCCCTCTCGTTGCTCCTCTCTGGCCCTGAAAACCTGTCTCTGTCCCTGTCTGGTCTTAGCTGCCTTCCTGGTGGCCAGGAAACTCAATCTCTGGCCCGCATGGCCAGGACTCAACCTCTCAGGGGCCACTGTTTAGGCCACTTGTGCTGGGCCAGCAGGACATCCAGAACCGAATGTCTGCTTCCTCTTCCAGAACCACAGACACATATCCAGTGTCCACGGGCATTGCTAAGTAGTCTCCATGCCCCACTCTCACGACTGCTGCACGAGGCAACACAGGCTCATCAGTAACTTGGAGGTGCCTCCTATCCCCATGGCAACCTCTGAACATCTCTTCCTTAACCCCACAGCTCTCAAACCATCTCTATCAGAGGCTGGCTGCACTTGCTGTACCCCACCCAATAGGGCTGCTTCTAGCATGCAGGCAAACAGGATTCTTCCACTCTCTCACTGAAAGGCCCCCAAAATGCCATCTCACAGGAATTTTAGAAAGAAATAAAAGTGGAAGTGAGTTCATCCAGTGAAAGGTTGATGCTGCTCCTTCTGCAGCCCCTGGGACAGGCCCACCTCTGTAGCCATCCCTGACTACAAGGTTTCAGGGCCACATCTCCTCAGGTCTCTGTAGTCGTGAGGGCGCTCCTGCCTCCTAGATCAGCATACTCCTCTTCTGGCTGCAGATCAGCAGCTCAAGGCACTTGGTTTGAGAAGCTTAGTCTTCCTGCTAATCCCAGAGGCAACGAGCTATGACCGCAGAGATCAGGCCCATGGTCCTTGTTGGGGCCACCAGACCAGAGGGCTGCCCTCGCTCAGAGGGCATCTGGAATCCCTGGAGGCTGGGCTTCTGTGGGCTCGTGCCAGTAGTAGGTCTGGAAAAGTCTCTCATGTCTGCACAGTTCCATGGCTCGGTAGGTGTGAGAGAGGAGGTGGGGGAAACGTGATGTGAAGTAGCGCACGAAGTCATCAGGGATGGAGCCCAGCGTCTCCTGAACCTCCAGAGGGAGCTCCCGGTAGTGGTGTCTCTGTGAATGAGCAGACACACAGCTTTACAGGTAGACAGCAGTGCTAGGGCTTCTGTAGACAGAAGGTGCATGTGCCACCGTGTACCCCGGCTGTCCTGAGCCTTGCTTCCTTCAGTAGGAAAGCTGCAAGCATTAAGGCCTGGCTGAGGGGACAGCAGCTTTAGCCTCACGAGGTGCTGACTGCCTGCAAGGGAGCGCAGGCCTCTTGTGAAGGCCATGGGATTGTAGTGTTTGTCTCAACAGGCTCGGCGGCTGCTTCTGTGACTGAGGTCTGCCCTGTGTGAAGGCTGCTTGGTGACAGCACAGGTCAAGAGCATCCCTAGGACTCTAAGAGGACATAGAGGGACCCTTTCCCAAGTCCCTGAAGACCTGGCCTTATACAGGAAAGTAACCAGGAGTCCCTGGTGGAATGCTGATACAGTGGTTGTCAGGCAGGCAGAGGGGACCAGAATTAGCAAGGAGACCATGAAGCACACTTGTCCCAAGAGACTAACTAGTCCCTGCAGCTTAGCCCTGCACTCTAAAGCCTTCCTTGAGGGAAGACGTGGCCTTTTCCTTGGTGCGCGGTTGGAATGAGAGCAGTTCCCATTCGCTCATATACTTGAAGGTGTGGTTCCCAGTTGGTGGACCATTTAGGATTAGGAGGTGTGGCCTTGTTGGAAGAGGTGTGTCACTGGGTGTGTCACCATGCCAGGCCCAGTGTGGATCAGAATGTGAGCTCTCAGCTACTGCTCCAGCCCTATGCCCGCCCGCCCCTGCCGTGCTCCCTGCTGTGATGGTCACAGACCCTCTCTGACACTGTAAGCAAACCTCCAGCTAAAATGCTTCCTTTGTCCATGGTGTCCCTTTACAGAACAGAACAGTAACTACGATGCTTGTTAAATCCAGCCGAGCCTGCCCAGCCTCTACCAGGTAGGATCCAGTGTGAGGAAGAGATACACAGAAGTGAGTAGAGGGCAGCAATCTCGCTGCGCCCACCACCGAAGTCCTCGCAGCCCTTTACCTTATTCCTCATGGCTCGGAGGAGATCCCGGACGGAGCCACCTTTATAGGTTCTGAATTTGCGCAGATCTAGAAAAACATTAAGGGATGTAATGGTTAGGCCAGTAAATCTTTACAGAGAATTCCTGGGTTCTTGCAACTGGACTAAAGTGAAACGAACTCTCAGTCAGGACAAAAGATGCTACTACCTCTTGGATCTGAACAAAGGTGGTGCTCCTCTGGAGCCCAGCACCTTAGAGCACAACGTTATCACCAGCCTGTCACCACCAGCCTGTCACCACCAGCCTGTCACCACCAGCCTGTCACCACCAGCCTGTCACCAAGGGACAGACATAAAACTGCATCCCTTTGACCAAGCCCACAAGGACATCCACAAGGACACGCTCAAGTAAGTCTCAAATCCAAGAGGAGGGATTTGGAACTCCAACAGCTGGAGCTGCCTTGTCTACATCAAGTTCTCAGAAATGGTTGCAGTTTTCAAAATGTCTCCTCCCGCCTTAGCATGGTCACCTGTCTGCAGGGGGACAGTGATGTTCTCCCGCCAGTCCATCTTAACCACAGCTCTCCCGCCTCTCTCCAACTGCCGCACGATCGGGCCATCCAAGGACTCCTTTTCTATTCGGTCACTCACATCCTGGGGGAAGACAGGCGATGGGTGCTGGTCAGGGTAGGGATTTGGGGTTGTCCGCACTAAGCTACAGAGCAGGCACTGGTCTGTGAGCTGTAAGCAAACTGACATTCCTCTCAGGCCTAGGCTGCAGGCTCCTCAAAGCTAGGCACCTACCCTGATCCACTGACTTTGTCTCTGTGAGTAGATACATCTGTCACTCACTGGGATGAACTTGCAGAGATCCCTTCCATGTCAAGAGAGAGATGTTATAGAAATGTACCTGTATGCAGGGCACACATCCACCTCTGGACGTTCACACTCACACAAAGCATATTTACACAGAGCTACAAGGTACAAAACACCTTCTCCAGGGAGCCAAAGCATAGCGGGAGAGCTTAACTCAGCCTGGGCTTCAGATGTCCTTAAAACAGGACGTCTCAACGGCTAACCAGAAGGTCACATAACTCCTCACCTGAGCACTAGAGAGGCTATGAAGAGTGGTAGGTGGTGGATCCTGTAGGAGGGAAGGAGGGGTTCCCTATGTACTAGCCTTTCAGAACCCCTGCCTGTAAGACTGGCTATGAGACGGAACGATGAGCCCATACATCAACACTGAGCCCTTGGGAGAGTCGGTCACATACTTCTTTGATAAAGGCAAAAATCAGGCTGGATAATTTTTTCTTTTTCTTTTCCCCAACTGACGGACAGGGTCTAATATAGTCCAGGCTGGCCTTGAACTTGCTACATAGCAGAAAAATGACTTTGAACTCATAGTCCTTTTGCTTCCACCTCCAGAGTGCTGAGATTCCAGGTTACAGGTGTAAGCTAGCATGGCCACATACTGGGGATTCCTATTCGAATGTACAGGGAAAAGCCTTGAGGGAAAGCTGGCAGGATGGCTCAGTGGGTGAAGGTACTCACCACCAAGCCTGATGATCTGAATTTCATCCCTGAGCTCTGATAATAGAGGGAGAGAACTGACTCCCACAAGAGTTCTTCTGACCACCACATGTACACCAACACACACACACACACACACACACACACACACACACACACACACCACCACACACACAAATAAATGAAAAAAAAAAAAAAAAAAAAGCTCTGTGGAGACTGGACAGTCCTAGCAGGCCTGGTGGAAACACTTCTCAGAGTTGCAATTGCTTTAGTTACAGCTGGTTGACTGAACAGAGACACCCTGTCTAAGTCAGATATACAACTTGGATATACTGACTCTACTTCATTTCTGTTGTCTGTTTTGTCTAGTAACCTAGACTTGAGAATTTTCATGTTATATCCTGTGGCTTACAGTGACCAATCATGATGCTACATGTACCCATTGCTGCCTTGGAGTAAGATACTGGACCCTTCACCCCAAAGACATTTAAATGATTACTAAGCACCAGCAAAAGGCCAGGCAGTGTCCTTTGTAGGTGCTTGGGACAGAACAGTGATTAAAATTACCCACAAAGGGGTTGGGGATTTAGCTCAGTGGTAGAGCACTTGCCTAGCAAGTGCAAGGCCCTGGGTTCGGTCCCCAGCTCTGAAAAAAAGAAAAAAAAAATTACCCACAAAGTCCTGCCTTCAATGGGCCTGTGTTGAAGGGCATCGCTATAGCCATGGCTCTGCCAAACTCCAGACAATGTGAGTGTCCATTCTAAGTCAGGGTGCTTTCCAGGAGAAAGCCTGCTGCCCCACCCCACACTCTTCATGGTTTACCCATCTCATGCCACCTAACACCCACCAACAGTCCACACAAAGCCACTTGGCAATGTCACAGAAGCACAGCTGTAGCTGTCACTTGCCAAGGAGGTCTGAGCCACTGATCTTACATTGTACCCCAAAGTGTATACTAACAAATGAGATCTAAGTAAAGGACAATAGAGAAAACTTAAGGAGATGTCTGAGCTTATGACATTGAATGACATTATACGGTATCTGAATTTGCTTCAAAAGATGGCTCAACAGTTAAGAACACTTTGTGCTCTCACAGGGGACTAGGTTTGGTCCCAGCCCCATGTGGCAGCCTACAATCACCTGACCCTTGTTTCAGGGGAGCGACACTCCATGTTGGCCTCTGTGCGTACCAGGGCAAATACATGGTGTACATATGTACACTTGTCTCTGCAAAGCCAGAGACAACACGAACACTCAGACACATGAAGAAGAAACTTTAACAAAGTCGTCTATGTGGGACAGCGCAGAGATGAACGCTTGCCGAAACGGATGGACAGAGAGGTGCTCTCCGGAGCACCAGTCTATTTTTGAGATTTAGGAATCTCCAGATATACAGTTTAACAATTAGGGCACAGTGAGGGGCTGGAGATGGCTCAGTAGTTAAGAGCACTTCCTATCTCACAGAGGACCTGGGTTTAGTTTCTAGTATCCACACCGGGTCTCAATCTTCTGTGGCTCTACGGCCAGGGGATCTGACACATTTTCTGAACTCTGAAGCCACCAGGTACATGTATAGTACACAAACATACATGCAGGCAAAACATTCATAAATATAAAAAAAATCTAATCTTTTAAAGAAATAAAATTAGGTACATTCATATGATAGAATGTCATAGTTATAATTTTATGTATAAGTTTTAAAAAGCAGGATATAACACACACACACACACATATATATACATATATATATATATATATATATATATATATATATGTATATATATATAGATCCCAATTATACTATTTATATGAAAACATTTAAAATGTGACGGTTAATTTTAGTTGTCACCTAAGACATATATGTCTAGGTGTGTCTGTGAGGGCAGTTCCAGAAAGGATCCGCCTAGAGCAAAGGGCCTTCTCTCAGCATGGGCAGCACCCACTGACAGGTGGGCTGCTACAGAGAGGGCCTGGGGAAGCAGTCTTGCCTGATGGCCTTTGCTTCTTGCTATACCATTCTGTTGCTGCTGTCATTTTCCCTGGCATCAGAACCCGGCTCCTTTGGCCTTCCACTGTGGCCTAAAACCAGGGGCTCTCTGATCTTCAGGTCTTCAGTGTAGACTACTAACTGCTGACACAGTCCAGTTTTGTGGACTGAGCAGCTACTGGCTCTCAGTCTAATGTGTGATGGTCATGGCTAGACTACCTAGCCTGTACTGTGTGTACAGTCCCTTTACACACTGAACTGACTAGCACAAATGTCAGGCCCATCTGCCTTGGTTGTAGGCAATAGATCGTTGGTTTTGCTCTTTGTCCTTTCACCTTTTGAGAATCTGGAAGACATTAGGATTGTGATGGAGAAACAGGCCCAGGTACCTGGAAGAACTGGAGCTGCTTTTCCAGGCTCCAGAAGAATGGGTGTTTTAGCACGTGCTTTGCCGAGGGTCGCTGCTGCGGATCCATTGCAATCATTTTCTCTATCAACTCACGAGCAATGACGTCCTCTAAAGAAGAGGAAAATAAACAACCACTGCTTTATTCCCAACCCATTGCCAAATGACATCTCAGAACCCTGACAAATTTATGTGGCCCCTACAGTTGTGTGCTTCCGTTGTACATATGTGTACAGGTTTGTGTATGCATGTATACAGAGGTCAGAGGCTTATGTCAAATATCTTCCTTAGTTGCTTCCTGCCTCGTTTTATGAGGTTAGAGTCTCGCACTGAACTTGGGATCTCCAATTCAGCCTGGCTGCCTAGCAAGTCACAGGATCCTCCTGTCTGCATCCCGAGTCCTGGGGTCACAGATGCAGGAAAACCTCAGGCTTCTTTATTTTTTTAAAAAAACCTGGATGTTGAGGATCCAGATTCAAGTCCTCATGTTTTTGTGGTAAGCACTTTACCAACTGAGTCATCCCCCTAGCCCCTGTATGGCCTTTGATACACCCTTCTGCTGTAGGAGTTGACTGTAATAAAATAATGAACTCACACCAAACAGCAGTTGGTAGCGGATTTTCACTATGTGGTTTGTGAAAATGGTTACTAAAAGGGTGGTGGGGGAAGTCTGGATGGTCAGAAAAACTGTCAAGGTAAGGGCTTGTAATACCAGTTCTCAGGAAGTTGAGGCAGGAAAATCATGATTTTGAGACTAGTATGACTTACAGAAGAAGACTTAGGCTAGCCTGGATTACACAAGGAGACCTTGACTAATTAACCAACTAAACAAACAAACAAACAAACAAACAAAAAACCCCAAAAAGATGAAGTTGAGAAAAATGAGACGGTTATAAACGTATGATTGAACCTCATCCCCACTCCCAGCAGCTCAGGCTAGAACTCCATGTTCCCTAGGCTGGTCTCAGATCTGAGATTCAGGCTCCCAAGTGCTAGGATTACAGGTAAGTTCAACCACCCTTAGCCTTCTCTTTTTTACATTTATGTATTTGTGTGTAGGGGAGGACATGGCTATGTGACACAGAACACATGTGGAGGTCAGAGGACAACTTGTAGAAGTTAGTTCTCTCTTTCTATCATGTGGGTGGGTCCTAGGGATTAAACTCCGATCCTCGGGTGCCTTTCACTACTGAGCCATCTTGCTAACCCTTTAACCACATCTTTTTATTGTGTGCAGTCTTGGCTGTCCTGGAATTCACTATGTAGATCAGGCTGGCCTTGAATTTATAGATTTATAGCACATGCCTCTGATGTGCTGTGATCAAAAGTGTGTGCCGCTACTCTCAGACCCATTTTTATAAAAGTCAGTAAGTTAGTATACATATGTAGATAGGCAATTAGAATAACATAAGGAATTGACAGCAGATATTCATCCCTGTATAGTAAAAATATGGGTCTTCATGCAAATGCATTTTTCTACAATGAATAAGGGAAAAACTCGTAAGCAAAACAATTATTTCATTTTAATCTTCTCATACTGGGTTGCTTTGATCTAATCTACTCTAGCAAATTTCCCCATCAGGAGGAAGTGTGCATATGTCCTCCAAGTCAGCAGAACAAGGACAACCTGTCTATCCCTGCTGGTCAGACATGGTGTAACCATGGCCCTCACACAACAGAGTCCAGGTAAGGAAAACAGTAAGGCCCTCTGATCAGGAGTCTCCAGAGGGGGCCTTCCCAGGTCAGGGCCTCAGTACTCCAAGGGTGCTCCATCAGCTCTGTACGTTCAGCCTTTCCTGAGGCCTGACAGGCAGAGTGCTGGAAGGTGCTACCACCCAGTCCACCTGCTCACCGTGCTTGTCTGAGTGGAAGCAGTCAAGGCTGCAGGCGCCCAGGAGGATGTTGGCCTGCCGCTGCAAGGATTTGCCAAAAGGATGGTTGCCCTCAGAGATGACATAGTAAAAGACACAGCCTGCAGAGAAGATGTCCACTGTGTAGGTCTGAAAGAAACACAGAGTAGGAGGCCTCAGACAGCTGTCGCTTCACTCACAGCCCTGACTTCACTTCAGCCCCTATTGATAAGTAGCTAATGAATGTGAATTGTCCAAAACAGCAAGGGGACACCCTGTCGTATTGCCTAGTGTTCTGACTGATGTCAAGTCATTGGCTTATGGGCTGACAACCTGGGACGCTGGCTCTGCCAGCTGCCCCAAGTTAGCGTCACTGACCAGGGTACAATCCGCTATCATGTTCATCCTTGGCAGTGACCTGTGATCTACTCTTGCCTGAAACACTTCTCTTGAATCTACACAGTTGTTTTATTTTGTTTCTCAAGACAGGGTTTCTATGTGCAGCCCTGGGAATAGTAGAACTCACTGTGTAGACCAGGCTGGCCTTGAACTCAGAGATCCACCTGCCTCTTCTCTTGAATCCAAACAAGCCTCTAGACTTAACTTCTAGCTTACAGAAAATAGAGAGCTCTGAAGAAATGCCATGAGAAAACAAGCAAGCAGCCTAGAACGAGGCATGCAAGGACTTCAAAAGTAAGCATCAAAGAACAAAACAGGTAGGGAGGCTGCTGGGAATGGGGAGATGCAGTCCAATTCAGCACTCAATGGAGTCCTGGAGTACAAAACTAGTTGTGAAAGACTTGGGGGGTTGTGGGGGACGTGAACATGAACTGAGTGTTAAGAAACAGGACGGAAGATGCTGACTGCTCAGGTGTGGCAGGGAGGTGGTGGGAGAGGGTCTGTGGGTCTGTCCTTAGGAAACAAGGACAGGCATTTGGGGTGAGGGGCTGAGAGACCTGCTCCTAATAAGCACATGGCGCAGCTGCAGGTAAATACAGGAAGACAGACAAACCTATTTATTATGTATCAAAGTGATTCGGGGTGCAACTGTACAGGCCTTAACATTCTTTCAATTTTCTGTATGCCTAGCAACTCTTAAAAGTCTGGGGAAACAAAACAGACAAATGAAAATTGGGGGCCTGCTCATGGTAGACAAGGCCTGACTCTTCAGGTTCCCAAGGGAAAAGGGGGAAAAGGGACGGAAAGCTTGGGAAAGGCACACTGTTCACTTCTGTCTTTCTCAGAACATGAATCGTGAGAAGTTTAAAAAGGACGTCATTCTGTGATATGCCTGGCACCCAAACCTTGAAATATGATGGGCTGGCGCTGTGGTTTTCTTTAAAAAATGTTCCCATTTACTTACAGGGTTCTCCTTGCAGTCTTCACTCAGCATCTCTGGGGCGATCCAACCTTCAGTGCCAGGCACCCCTGAACGGCGGCTGAAACTATGCCTGCCCACTGCCAGCTTCTTGCAGAGGCCAAAGTCTGAGATCATCGCCTTGATCCTGCCATGTGCGTTGGGCATGGAGAGGAGAATGTTGTGGGGCTTCAGGTCTCTGTGAACTAGGAGAGAGCTCAAAAATTCATCCAATGCTTACCACGAGTGACCCCAGCTTCCTATGATGGTTGTGGGTCTTTGTCAGCCTCCTAAGTACCTATGTCATCTTCGAAATGTTCAGTGTTCAGTCACCTAAGGGCCTTTCTCAACTCCATATAACCCGTAAAGAGATCACTTAAACACCCCTTTCTCCTAAGAAGGTCAGGAAGCTGCCCCACCCCGGGCCTTTTAGCCTGGCAAAGAGGATTCTCTTACCAATGTTGAGGGAATGCAGGTGCGCCAGGCCTGAGGTGGTCTGATGAAGCAAGGTGATGGGCTCTAGGCCAAGGTGGGCGAAGTCCTTCTGCTCCACATACTGTAAGAGACACAGAGGCAAGGTCACAGCCCATAACCTTCAGGACTCTTTATTCATGGGTGGTGGTCCAGTGATATACATATACTTCCTGAACAAATGCCAGTTAGCGGGAAAAGAGGCCAGTGGCTGTGGCAAAGCTGTCACTGACCCTGGGCACTAGAAGGTCAGCCAGACCCACCTCCTGCAGGGTAGCTGCACACAGCTCAATGGCAATGTACTGGAACTGCCGGTCCTTCTCTGTGCAAAAGTAGCGGATCACATTCGGATGCTCGTCTGATTCTCGAAGCAGCTGGACCTCTCGGTCTGCAAAGCTAAAACACTCAGGGAGGATCCTCTTCACGGCCACATCACGGTTGTCAAACATACCTCTGTAGGACAAGAAGCAGTAGCTGAGTCAGGTTAGTGCACATTGGGCTGGAGACATGAGATCAGCTCTATAAGACACCAAAGTTCCTTATTCCAGTATCAGCCACTCAGCCTTAAGGCCCAGAGGCCCTGTCCTGTCAAGCACTAAGTCAACTTGACACAAACTAGAGTCATTCAGGAAGATGGATTCTCAACCGAGAAAGCAGCTCCCTAAGATTTGCCTGTAGGCAGTTCTGTAGTATGCTGTCTGAATTGGTGATTGCCCAGCACACTGTGAGGGGTGCCACCCCGGGCAGCGGTCTTGGGATATATAAGAGACAGGCTGAGCAATCCAAGAGGAGCAAGCCAGTAAGCAGCACTTCTCCATGGCTTCTATTTCAGTTCCTGCCTTGAGTTCCCATCCTGGCTGTGATGTGGAAGTGTAAGTAAAATAAACTCCTTCTTCCCCAAGCTGCTTTCGGTCATGGTGTTTTATCACAGTGACAGGAACTCTTAAGACAGTGTGGGGCTCACTGGAGGCAAGGCTCCTGCCTTGATCATCACTTTGACCCCCGCTATGCCTCAGGAAGCTGACAAGATTCACATAGCAGGGGACTCACTTGTATACAATTGTGCCCTCAGCTCCATGGCCCAGGACATCCTTGGGGCAGAATGAGATTTTCCCAACAATCACCATTCTGGTTTCCTCATCTGGGACAAAACAGGAACAAGAAGAGGTCATTTTAAACAGACATCACCTAAAGAATTTTGAGAGTGAAAGGGCTTTCAGATTTCTGAGTAAGATGTGGGATTTAAGAGACTCTATATTGCCAGGCCTGGCGGGCAAGAGTTAGGCCTACTGCTTATTTATGCCCGGGACCATTGCCTGCTGTCCAGCATTTTGCCCTTGCTACATTCTATTCTGCCTACACTGTCTTCACATCAGCTCAGGAGACTTAAACATTTCCAAAGAGACAGATTCTCTGTGGAACCTCACATTTAGTTAATGGTCAACAACAACAACAAGTCTGCCTCAAAGATCCACATCTAAAACATTCCCATGTGGCCTGACGTAAACCAAAGAGATTGCTTAGATTAGAAGCTCTGAGGCTCCTTCACAATCTCTGTGGCAATCCTCCTAGGATGTGGCCTGACAATGGCTAAGCCCACTCCCTCAGAGGGAAATGGGCCATTGCTCCACTTCTGAACCTGCCCAGTGGCTGCCTCAAGAATTCACTTAAGCCAGATGGGAAACTTCCCTCTGGTCAATAGCAGTTCACAGCCTGTCCTCCCAGAGACCAGTAGGTGGGAGAAAGCCAGGGGAGAACGTGGTGAGCCCTCAGGAGTGTGGGAAGAACATGGTTGCTCTGTTTCAGGTACTCCTCCCAGGTGCACTGGGGAACTGTCCTTACCCTCGTCATCTGGCTCCAGGGAGGGACTGGTGCCAGCCTTGGAGGCAGAGCTGCTAGAGTTGAGTGAGTGGTTGGAGGCTCTGGGGGATGGGCTGGGGCTGCTGGTGCCTGAGCTCTCCGAGAAGAGGCCAGATGAATCCAGGAAGTCAGGGTCCTGGGTAAGGTCTCCGTGTGGGTGGAAGGGCAGCTGCTGTTGCTGAAGGAGCTGAATTTTCTCCAGTTCCTTCTGGAACTGCTGGTGCTGGAGCTGGCGCTGCTGATGCATGCTCTGTGGAGAGAACCCACATCCAGGCTAGCAGCTGGTTCCAAGCAGAAGCAAGTCACAGGGAGAGGTGTTCCCTGTGCTCAGTGAAGCAGGCAGACTTTATCTGAACACCAAGGTACAAAGCCAGAGAGAAGCCATAATGAGACAGAATTGATTCAGTAATCTTCCTCTTCTGTAGGGCCCACGGTCTAACCCTGGAGGGGGCTGGTGAGACTGAGTGGCCACCAGGAGGAGCTGTGCCTGAAGAGAGGTTAGAACAGGGTGGGCCTGAAGTCTAGAAGGAAGGCTGGAAGTTCAAAGTGAGGCAGTGAGGGTGGGGCTAGGCCATGCTGTTAGGGTCTTGCTGCTAAGGTCCTAGTCCTATCATGCTGCCGCCCAGCACCCTCTTCTCAACACTCTGAAAGCTTTGCGTCACCATCATGAGGAGTATCAGCAGTCTGTAAACATCCGTGCCGGGGCACGGAAGGTGGACTAGCTCTTTTTGAATCTTTTTGACTAGCTCAGGAAGTCACATGGCCTCCCCAAGTCTAGTTTTTTCTTCTGTGGACAGAGAATACATAATAATGACCTCGAAGGACTGTGTGAGGCTAAAAAGATCAGGTAATGGTACTTTGCCCACAGAAAAGAAAGCATACAAGGTCTCTGTCTCCCCTATCTGGTGGAGATGTGAGCTGCCTGTGTGCTGGTATCCTGAGGAGACAATGTCATTCTGAGGAGACAGTTCCACAGGCTTGAACAACTTGCTGAGGGAACTCCTGTCTTACTCAAATACACCATCATTATTTTGACTTCTCTGTAACTAGGAAGTGAAAGGAATCAATCACTATACCACCCTTTATACTTTAGCAGACTTCATAGGTAGTATGAGAGAGTAAATTTTCATGTTATCCTTCCTTTAAAAAGCAAGATTCAATTAACTATTCTAAATGATCTCAGGCAGAGTTATACTTCAGCGAGTATACCCTTTCTTAAAAAACACTAAGAGGGGCTGGGGATTTAGCTCAGTGGTAGAGCGCTTACCTAGGAAGCGCAAGGCCCTGGGTTCGGTCCCCAGCTCCGAAAAAAAAAAACACTAAGATTTAGTTAGTTACAAATTGTCCTTTTGGGAATTGGAGAGATGGCTCAGGGGTTAAGAGCACTGACTGCTCTTCCAGAGGTCTTGAGTTCAATTCCCAGCACCCACATGGTGGCTCACAGCCATCTGTAATGGGATCTAATGCCCTCTTCTGGTGTGTCTGAAGACAGCAACAGTGGACTCACATATATAATCTTTCTTTAAAAAACCCCCAAACTGTCATTTTATGAGAAGCTAGTATCTCTAATGATGTTTTTTTTTTTTTTTGGAGCTGGGGACGATGTTTTTGAAGATAAGCAAATACTTCTCTTTTTTTCTCACAACATAGCCCTGGCTGGTTTTGACTTGTTATGTAGACCAGGCTAGCCTTAAACTTCCAAGTGTTAGAATTAAAAGTGTGCAATACCACATCTGGCTCAAATATTGACTTTTAATATGAAACATGTTGCCTGCTTTTGTGTGGCCCCCACTGACACCCAGTGACTGACAGAGAGGTACGAGAACTTGGAGGATCATGAGAAAGATCAGGCCTTACCAGGGGGTAAGTGATGATGAACGCCACCCATCCGACCAGCAGGAAGGTGCTCAGGATAATAGTAGCCATGTCCTTGAGCATGGAGTCCACGGGGGCCTCTGGCTTGGCGGGGGCACGGGGCAGCTTCTCTTCTACATCCTGAGACACAGTGGTTGGTGTGTTTTCTGAAGTCTGGCCAACTAGGTTGATAACCTTGAATGGAAGAGATTTTCTAAATGTCTAGCCAGATATAGATGAAGTTAGCACTCGAGAGAAGCCATGCCTATTTAAAATGTAGGACTAAAATGATCTTTTTTCTGTTTACTAAAATTTTGATGGACCAGATGATTGTTGCTTCTTTTTAAGCAACTGCTGTGGGAGACCATACAATTCTACAGTGCTGCTGCCATTGTTCAGAGATTTCAGAACAATGTACTCGGAAATTCCTTTAGACCCTGACATTCTTTAAAAATTTTCAATGATGGGGTTGGGGATTTAGCTCAGCAGTAGAGCGCTTGCCTAGCAAGTGCAAGGCCCTGGGTTCAGTCCCCAGCTCCGAAAAAAGGAAAAGAAAAAAAATTTTTTTTTCAATGATAAATCTCAGTATTAATTTAAATGATAAATCTACAACTCCTTTGATAGTAGATTTGCTAGTTAAGGAAAACTGTAAAACCACGTAACTCATATATAGAAAAAAGTCTAGTGAAAGTCGGTCATCGATTTGCTACCTCTTTTAGCTGGAGCATGCAGAAGTTCCTGGGTTTAATCTCCACACTATAAACAAATCAAACCACAAAAACAAAGCAGGGCAGGGCTGTACAAATATGAAGATGAGTTCAAATCCCAAGAACCCACATAAAAAGCCAGATGAAGTACAAGTATATGTGTACCCATAACCCAATCAGTGGGGTGAGGGTGGAGACAGAGGGATCACTGGAGAGACTCTGCCTCAAGGGAATATGGTGGTGAGTGAGAGCAGGACACCCAGCATCTTCTAGCCTCCTTATACTTATGCACATCTCATATTTTAACACCCACACACACCCACACACACACCGACAAACAACCAAATGGTTGTTCTTTTGTATACACATGCAGTCATGCACCTAGCGTACCTAACAAAGCAATAAAGACCCTGCCTTAGGTTGTTTTTCCAAAGTTAGAGAAAGTATCAGATGCCTTTATTAAATGCTTATGAAAAATAAAAAAATGCTTATAGAAGCTCCGAATTAAATCAAATAAGCATTTAGCTTCCTTCCAAGTTCCTCAGAATTTCAGAGGGTTCCTAAACAGTTTAGAACAACGCCCTGATCTGTACACAAACAGCGAGTGTTCCCCGTTTGCCCAACAAAGCTAACACACAGCCTCCTGGCCTCGCACACTGGGTTTGCCTTCTTTTATTTTTTTTAAAGATGAAGTTATTTATTTTATGTATATGAATACTTTGTAGCTGTCTTCACACAAACCAGAAGAAGGCATCGGATCCCATGACAGATAGTTGTGAGCCACCAGGTGGGTGCTAGGAATTGAACTCAGAACCCCATCTTCTCCAGCCCCACACATGCGTTTTCCACATGCTTACACCACTACAGTCTCCCCTGCAGGACAACAGCTTTTGATGCCCTTCTCTCCCCTTCGAGTTGCTATTTTCATCCACCCAGGTATACGCCTCTTGTGTCCATGCCTCCTTTACAGTGTATCCTGCAATGCACGGGGAGTATGGTTTGTTTGGTATGCAGCATGTGGCTGAGAGTCTGTGCTGAGCATGTGAGAGGGAGAACATTTATCTAGATACTAACTGTTCAGGAGTGTTTAAAAGGACAGCTGTGGGGCCAGAGAGACGGCTCAGTGGTTAAATCAAGGTGCTGCAGTGTTGCTGAGTTTGGTTCCCAGGACCCACATCAGGCTGTTCACAACCACCTGTGACTCCGGCTTCTAGCCTCTGTGGCCCTTCATTTACAGCAGCAAGATGGCGCACTGGCTGAAGACACTTGCCAGTGAGTCTGGCAGTTTGAGTTTCATTGCTGGGTGAAAGGAAAAAGACAATTTCTGCAAGTTGTCCTGACTTTCACACCTGCACTATGATGTACACACACACACACACACACACACACACACACACACACACACACACTCACACACACACCAATATAAAAAAAAATTTCAAAGACCCCTTTACTCAAGCTCAGATGGTTAAGAATAAATTTAAGGGCTGGAGAGATGGCTCAGTGGTTAAGAGCACTGACTGCTCTTCCAGAGGTCCTGAGTTCAATTCCCAGCAACCACATGGTGGCTCACAACCATCTGTAATGAGATCTGGTGCCCTCTTCTGGTGTGTCTGAAGACAGCTACACTGTACTTATAAATAAATAAATAATAAATAAATCTTAAAAAAAAAAAGAGAGAGAGACAATAAATTTAAACATGGCTACCTCTGGATATAGGACTAATTGTATTCTCTTTCTTCATTCTAGTTTTTGTAAGTATGCAGTAATAAATATGCAGGACTTTAATAAGATCTTAGACGATAAGCTCAGGATCTCTGTTTCAGAAATCAGCCTATTCCTCCAACTCAGCTAATACCACTGGTGATGAACAGAGGCACTGTGCCTTGGACTTAAAAGACTGAAATGTTCCTCTGCTTTTAGATAAAGCCTAAGGCCCTCTGTAGTGTACACGCCTTTAATCCCGAACTCAGGAAGATTTGTGAGCTTGAGGCCCGTCTGGTCTATATAGTGATTTCCAGGAGTACTACATGAGACCTTGTCTTGAAAAACAAACTATTAAATAAATAAATAAAAACGACATCTCTAAAGTGATTCTTTAGACCCCAGACGACCCATAATAGTAGCTCTCGTTCTTTAAAACCTCCCCAGTCCAGTCCACCTCTCCATCACCCCTCCCTACAAAGTGGGGCTGCAGGAGTTCAAGCCTGAATAGCTGCTTACCAAGGCCTTCAGAAACCTCCAAGTCCCCTTTTGCTGGCCATGTAGGCCAGAAAAAAAAGTCTCCAACACTCTGTTATCTGACCAAGAAAGCAATAGGACACGCCAGAGACAGAAGCAAAACAGCCAGTTTGCATGCTTTGGGGACGCTTGCCTGAAGCTCCCAGCTTCTGCTCAGAGGCCCTTTCTACTCTGTCCTCTCTGGCTTCAGGACAAGGCACGATACGAGAAGATCTGGGCTGGGCCCATGGAAGCCCTGTCCTTGTTTCCTGACACCTGTAGGAGAGGCCAGAGCCACTGGTTCACTTCCCACTCACCTCCTCAAAGCTCCTTTTCTCCGAATCAGCAGGAATCACGTTTTCTCGATGTTTGGGAAGATTGTTAGGAAATCTCTCCAGCATCTTGGTGGATGCAGACAGAGGAGTTTCATGGTGTCCTACAAGAGGAAAAAACCTTTTATGAGAACAGTTTCCACAGAGTGGTAGCTCTCAACACAAAATTTCAGCACCTCTCTACCCCATGAGGGAGTCTTTCCTACAGTGCAATCTCATATCTACTCAATGAGAAACAGGTAAAGGCAGCTACTAGAGAATGAATATGAAAGCAGAATCTTTTTATTTCAAGACACGGTTTCTCTGTATAACAGCCCTGTGCATTCAAGGCCAGCCTGGTCCAGGACAGCCAGAGCTGCAGTGCAACCCTGTCTCCAAACAAATACCTCAAATACAGCCCCTGTCCCCAACAGAAATTTTAGGGCTGGGGAGAGTTCAGTGAGTAAAGTGCTTGTGAAAGCAGGAGGACCCAAGGTCAATGCTAGAACCCATATGAGAATCGTTGATGAAGTGTGTGTAATCCAATGGAGAGTCAGAAACAGGTTGATCCACGAAGCTTGTCCCTTCGTGGGATAGCTAGCCTAACCTATCAGTGAATTCTGGGCCACGAAACACCCTGTCTCAAAAAGCAACAGCGGAATGATAACTGAAGTTGTCCTCTAGTCTCCATACAAATGCACATGTACACCCGCACGTACATGTGAAATACAAATTTTAAAAATCAAGCAAGATTTATTAATTGACAGAATTTATTAATTGGCAGAAGGCAGTCTTCTGCTTTTCTTTAGTGATTTACTTTTATTATTAACTACATGCATGTGTGTGAGTATGTGCGGTGCCCAAGGATAGGGGACAGATTCCCCTGGAGCCACTTGACATGGGTGCTGGGAACCAAACGTGGGTCCTCTGCAAGAGCAATTTGTGCTTTAACCACTGAGCCACCTCTCCAGCCCAATATTCTACTTCTTTTGTGTGGGTGCATGTATTCAACTCAGGAAACAGTGTGATGCTTCCATTGCTTTTTCTGGTAGCATCAGTCTAGGAAGGCTGCCGAGTTCCCTTCCACACATTTCTGGTGCTCAGGCAGAGTTCTAGTCCTTCTCCGAGCTACACTTGAGCTTCCACCTAAGGAGAGGTGAGTACCTGAGAGAATGAGAGAGGTAGGTGCTGGCAGGACAGGGGAGGTGGCGAGTGGTGCCCTCTCTCACTGCTGTTCTGTGCATACTATTTTATGACCTCCACACATTATCTAGTGTGTGCAATACAAGAAACAAAGTGACTGAGATAAGGAACCCGGAGTGTCATACCCGGGCTTGAAAATCTGTTCAGCTTTAAAATCGAATGATTCTGTGCACAGGCTAGAAAAGCCGGATCAGGGGCCGGAGAGATGGCTCAGCGGTTAAGAGCACCGAATGCTCTTCCTGAGGTCCTGAGTTCAAATCCCAGCAACCACATGGTGGCTCACAACCATCTGTAATGAGCTCCAATGCCCTCTTCTGCTGTGTCTGAAGACAGCTACTGTGTACTCAGATATAATAAATAAATAAAATATTAAAAAAAAAGAAAAGAAAAGCCGGATCAGCTTCCCTCCTTTCTGTTCTCTTACTGGATGAGCTCTTGGCTTGATTCAGGCCCTTTACTCTATATGTTTTTTACTTCTTCGTGGCTATGTGTGTAGATCCCAGTTCGGCCTGAGGTATCTTCCTCAGTTGCTTCTCTACCTTACTGTTAAAGAAACAAAGTCTCTCACTGAAACTGGATCTGAATGTTTCAACTAAATTGGCTGGCCAGTGAGTCCCAGAATCCTCCCGTTTCTGCCTGTCTACACTTGGCTTTTCAATTTGTTTTTGATGACGGGTTTCTCTGAGTAGCCCTGGAACTCAGTTCTTGGAACTCTCTTGTAGACCAGACTGGCCTCAACTCAGAGATCTACCTGCCCCTGCTTCCCGAGTGCTGGCATTAAAGGTGTGCATCATGCCTGGCTTTTTACATGGTTCATACATATCCTGTCACAGTAAGCACATCACCATTTCCTCAGTGCTCACTCCGTGACCTCTCCAGTACTACTGGAGATTGTGTGCCATGTGTACCAGGGCAAAGCCTGCAGGAACGAGCCAGAGCTTGCACTTCTTGATTTGGAAAGTCCCTCTTTGATCTCTCATCTGCCCTCATCTAACCTCAATCTTTTCAGGTTTTTGTCACCTACAGTGTGACATGGTCCCTTCAGGGAAACCTACTTTTGTTTTGAATCATCACAGTTTTTCTCATGCATACCATGGCCTGCTAAGGCATGCTTTGTTCTACAAAAGGGTTTTCTCACATGTGGCTGCCTATGTCAGAATTCTACGTCAGACATGGTACCTGAATGTGGGTAACCATGGATTACCAAGGCCAGTCAACAAAAACAATCAACGGCCACGAGAAATGAAGCTGTCCTTCCAGGGGCTACCCTGTCTACCTCATCCCCTGATGTCCTACTGTTGAGAGTCCTACACGGCTGTGGCGGCCTACTGATAGACTGCTGGAGAAGCCACTAAGACTCCTTATAAAAAGGCTCCCGCTGAAGAAGGCCGTTCAGTAATAGCCCACTGTGCACTCGAACCTATCTCTGCAGGCCCATCCCGAGGTTCTTACACGCAATCTTTGTGAATTATCTGTCCTTAGGCAAACGGGTCCAGACTCTGAAGCAAAAGGTATAGGACCAGCTTTCTGTATTGGGTTGCCAATGGCAGTTCAGGCCTATTTGACAAAGTGCTAGGGGATGATGAACACCGGGTCAGGGTCACTGCTGGGGGTGAGACACAGAACAATAGACCACACCTTTGGATGTAATTAGATCCATTTTCTTTTCTTTTTTTTTTTTTTTTTTTTTTTTTGGTTCTTTTTTTTCGGAGCTGGGGACCGAACCCAGGGCCTTGCGCTTCCTAGGCAAGCGCTCTACCACTGAGCTAAATTCCCAGCCCCTATCTTTTTTTTTTTTTTTTGGTTCTTTTTTTCGGAGCTGGGGACCGAACCCAGGGCCTTGCGCTTCCTAGGCAAGCGCTCTACCACTGAGCTAAATCCCCAACCCCGAACCATTTTATTTTCAAGGTGAATGTGGGGTAGACTATTTGCAGTCTTCCACAGGACCCAACGGCCATACTTGACATTAGCAGGTATAACCCGTGGCCCTGCCTATGAGAGGCTGTTGTGTACTCCCACTGACCTATTTTAAGCTGACCAGCTATAGAGTTCCTCACAGGGGACCTGAGAACTGTAAGGGCCTTACTCAGCTCTCTCTTAGAAGTTTGTTAGACTTCCTAGTCATCTTACTCTGACGATTTATAGAGATTTTAAAGGGATCTTATATTCTGCCGTGGAGACTCCTCTTGTTCATTTTTAGTTCTTTCATACACACTTCCTTTGTGCTACTTCCTAACCACTGCCAGGCAGTTTATGGGCCCTTAATAGGTACATAAACTGAGTAGCCTTGTAGTTTTAATGAGCTCTGCTCAATTAGCTCTCCCTTCCCACCAGCATGGATCCAGTCATACGTACTTTCTCAAACTACTTATTTCTGAGAAGAAAAGAGTTCTTGTATTATTTTCTTTGCTTATATTTGATACACACACAGCTACAAAGAATTAAAAGGCACAAAGAACAGGGTCTTTTAGATGACCTGCAAATGGATGACCAGAGCTCAAGCACAACCAGTTTCCCCTGCAGCTCCTAGGTATTCATATTCTGGTCCAGACCCATTGCTTGGCAGTTCCTGCTGCTTCCTGGGCCCACACTTTTAGTCACCCACATCTACTCTAGCCTGTTGCTACTTACTCCCTCTCTCATGTTTAGGCTAGATCATCAGAGTTGGTGTGTGTTGTTGGAAGGGGGTGGGGGCACGGGAAGGGAAGATATGATTTAAGAAAATCCCATGCTGCTCTATTTACTTAGGACACTTGCCAGGGACACCATCACCCCCACTTTTGCCTTTGTTTGCAATGCTCAGCGCCTTGGGGTGTCATCTCAACCTCTTAGCTTTGTAGCCAGGCCTTTAGGTCAACCCCAGGGTCATGGACAGTGATGTCAGCAGTGATGGGAAGAAGAGAAAAGGTAAGGGCCAGGGTGCAGCCCAGAGTCAAGCCTGCTCAGCATGCCTAAGGTCCTTGTCCCGCCTCAGCAAAGGGACAATATTACGGGAGGGAGCAAAGGAGTTAAGCATGGTAGTGCACACCTATTAGCCAAGCACTGGGGAAGCACAGCCTGCATAGTTGAGGGTAGCCTGAGTAACCTTGCAACAATATGAAACAAACCAAAAATTTACACTGAGAAAAAGAAACTCCCCTAGAGCCATTCTGTGATGGCCCAAGAACAGCTCAGACTCTTCACAGCTGTTGGGTCTAGTTTCTCCTCAGATGGCATAAGTATTTTGCCTTTCTTTCACAACTGTCAATCATCATGAGTCTTAAACTTGTCCTGTCCAGCCTCTTATCCCCACTCATTCCTATTCAAATGACAGTATTCTTAGTTACACAGTGGAAATGACAAGGGCACCCACCTCACATGGTCACTGTGAGAGACCCGGAGCAGACTTTGCCTGAAATCTACATCAAGTGCTTCAATCTTGGAGAGAAACTGGTTTTTTTGAGACCTGATTAAGTAGCCTGGAACTCTGGAACTCCTTGGAAATAATAATATTCCCAGGCCTAAACATTTTGAAATGGACGGAGCACACAGTGCATTCAGAATGAAGAGCATCAGTAAACCAACAGGGCTGCCTTTTGCCCACCAGGGGGCAGCATGTTACCACCCAGCAAGAAGCCGCTCTTACCTATGAGAAGCCAGTAATTCCTCAGGTAGTTCAGCTTGCTCTTGCCTTTGAGTCCAGGGTCAAACTTGAGGTCTGTGCTGGGAGTGATCACACATTCTCCTTTGTCTCCAATGGTGACACCATCTGTCTGGGGTCCTTCGAGCAAAGGAAGAGTGCTGCCTCGAGGCTGTGGGGAAGGGATATGGTGAGCTGGAGGGCTGGCAGGAGTTTCCCTAGGTCCTGCAGCACATCCTCTCAACCATTGTTCCCTAAAGGGACAGTTGTGGCTTATGCAGCTCAACAATCATCAACCATTAAAGCATGACACAAAGACCCTGGGACCAGGCAAGGAAGCTCTACTGACATCTTTTCAGATCTTTTGTTAAAGACAGAACTCGAGCAGCCCAGGCTGTTCTTGAACTCCAGATTCTCCTGTTTCCATCTCACAAATGCTGGGATTACAGGCATCAACTATCATGTCTGGTCCTGCCATGTCAGATTTTTTCTGTTTGGTATTGAGAACCAGGAAGATCATGCATTATAAAACTCCAAGAAGCTACTATTAGAAATCTACGAAACGATGTAAGAATCTATACGGTCACAGACAATGCAATTGACAGTGTGGAATAAACCACAGACACCGGTGAGTTAATAGAGTCACGAGTGGCCTCACGGCTATGCAGCCGACCCACTCACCAGGCAGACAGGACAACCTGCCCAGGGAGTAGCACGTCAGGAGTACAATGTCCAAGTCTCTCGGTGAGGATGCTCGAAGCAGGCTGGAGAAGCCTGAGGAGGCATGGGGCACTCAAAAAGGGTTTGAGCAGGGGAAAGGAAGTGAGAGACCAGCAACCAGAAAAAAAATAGGGAAGTCTGGGTGATCGTGGAAAACACGATGCTTGTCTGAACCATGCAACCCCTCAAAACTAGCAGAGTGGTAGCTAGGCGTGGTGGGACTAGCTTGAAGAAAGCCTGAAGGTTAGATCTGAACACAGACCCATGGGGAGCGAGTGCTTCCTGGCTTCAGGATGCTACTTCTGTCAGCATCTGCTTTAACGTAGGATGTGGATTGGTAGAAGCTGCCCATGATTCATTCAGCTCTGCGTTTCCCTTCTTAACCAGATGTTTACATAAGACTCAATGTCACTTTTTGCTAAAAAAGGAACAAAAGTAGTCAAGAGACTGCATCTTTGGGTCCCGCAGTTGACTCACCACAACAGCGACCCCCTCGTGCACCATCGAGGGCGAGGCATAGAGGCTGGTGGAGTACTTCCCCACATACAGAGTGGGCCTGAGGGAAAACAGAAACACACATTCTTAAGTCATTTTATGGTCAAACCATAAACTGTGGCTTTTATGATATCAGAACCATAGACTCAAGTATCACTGGTCACATATGAACCAAGCAATTCCCACAAGGAAACCATCAAGATGGCAGGGGTACTGTAGAGTGACAGGGCAGTAGGACTTCAGGCCCCAGCTCTACCTGTCACCTACAGAACAGAGAGCCTCTTTTCCTTGCCTCCAAATGCCAGGACTGGACTAGACTGAGTCCAGTGCAGCCTGAGGAAAGGGCTGGATTGATGACTAGCAGGGGACCGAGTACTCAGCACCTGCACCAGTCCTCAGGTGACTGAGCCACCACACTTGGCATCAGCACGCTGCCGTGGGCTTTTGAGGACTTCAAGGGTTCCGCAGAAAGAAGAACAGGGAACTGCTCCATTCCAGATGCTGAGAGCAAAAGGAATGTACAAGATACATAAACCAGGAGGGTAGTGCGCACCTGTAATCCCAGGACACACAGCATATTTGGGGCAAGCCTAGGCTCACGAGACCCTGCTCAAATAAAGAAAACAAACAAAACAAAAAGAAAAAAGGGGGGGGGGGAGGAAGAAACTCCAGTGCAACTGTGTGATATTTCCTGGTGATCTGCTCCTACCCCAGATATCGGAGAGCGATCTGGTACAGCATGAAAAACAGTGGGAGCTGTGCCTACAGGCTTGTCCAATTACTACTGCAGGAGCTTTGGATCAGTCAGCCATGGAATTATCCAAACTGCTCTCTACAAATACCTTCCACTTAAATGGCGTTTCACTGTAGACAACACTTTCACATATATGATTATATTTCAACTTCACAAACCTATGGCGTAGGAAGAGAGGTCTAGCCTGTTGAGTGACTGATGGGCTTTTAATAATAGGAAGAGGTGAGGAGTACAACCTGCTGAGTTTTGGTCACATACACTGTGACACTTTTTTTTTTCTGATTTTTAAAATGAGCATGGCGTGTAATAAAGATTAAAATATACAGCCGTGTACTATAGTCTCCCCTCATATTTTATAGTCAATGTCAGCAAGTCCAGGAGGTAGACACCTGAAATCCCATCACTTAGGAAGCAGAGGCCAGCCTGGGTTACATGGTGGGGCTTTCTCTTCATCCCCATAAACACAATACAGAAGGAGAGAGGGAGAGAGATAGTCATAGAGATAGTCTGAAGTACAAAGGGGTACCACATGGCCTGCATTGAGGTCACCTGCCTCTGTCTACTTCTACTGGGATTAAAGACGTGTGCTACCACCACCCCTCCAGCTCAGAACCAGTCATCGGCTCTTTAGTTCCACATGGCCTCCTGACTTCCCCACATAGGGTACGCTGCACTGCAGCAGTCCCAAAATGCCAGGTTGACCTTTGCTGCCTGCCCTGTCCTCATCTGTCCCAACTTCTCCAACTCACGTCAGTTTGCTCTTGGCCTCTGTCTCCTTGGGGAATGGATATTTCCACTTGGTGATGCGCCCCACTTCCCCAGACATGAAGGTCAAATAGCGTAGGGTCTCCACAGCAACGTTGATGTGCACCACCTTTCTCAGGCCCTCCCGCTGCCAGATGTAGAAGGCCACCACAGGAGAGGCATAGTTTTGGATCCACAAGACATCCCCAGATTCACTGTCCACAGTTACCACCAGTCCATCGCCATTGGACACAAAGTGGGACATCTCTAAAGAACAAACAAAGCATGTCAACCACATCCTGCAACCATGACGTCTGTTCTCTTGGTAAGTTGCAGTCATTTCATCAAAATGGAGACTTCTAAAATATTCCCAGGTCACAAGGAGTTCTCTGATTTCCAATGAACTCTTCAGTGTCAAGTGAGAAATGCCTGGCTTATAAATGTAAAATAGGCTTCTTTTCCCACCACCCTGGCTTTTTTAAAAACCACTCTATCAATAAATGATAGTAAATGTTGAGGGGAAAGGAGCCAATGCACGTGCTGATGACGCTGACATTTTATAGCTATCAATGAAAACCTGGGCGTTCGGACAGTGTGTGAGGTCCTGAGCCAGAAAGAACAGTCAGACTTCAGAAGCCAGTGTCAAGATACCAGGTTGCACAGGTATCATCTGAGCTGCAGAATGTGACTGCTAGGAGTTATTAGAGTATGAACATTAAGTGTGGACTGCCTTTTCTTACTGTGGGCTAGGGATCGGACCCAAGGACTTAAGCATGCTAGGCAAGCAAGATCGTTGTCGTTGTTTGAGACAGTTTCTATGTAGCTCTGGCTGCCCTGGAACTCACTATGTAGACCTAAAAGGAGTTTTAGACTCATTTATTTTATGAATACAAGTAAGTACCTGCATGTGTGTATTTGTGTGCACCACATATTTATTTGTACCATGTATTTATGTGCACCACTTGCATGTCTGGTGTCCACAGAGGCTAGAAGGCCTTTGATCTCCTGGGATGAGTTCTAGGCAGTAGTGAGCCATCATAAGCTAGGAACTAAACCCGGGTCCTCTGGAAAAGCAACGAGTGCTCTGAGCCATCTCTTCAGCTCCCTAGAGTGGCCTTCTTAATAGAGGTACTGGTGCCACATGCCAGTGTCTAACTCTATTGCTCATGTGCTGGCAGTACACTCCTTCTGTGATACATAAGGTCACAATGTGTGCCTTTCTTCTCTCTGGCTAAAGCCATCATCACGAGCCCATGAACAATCCAGAGCTTGGTGATAAATGAGGTTACTTTAAAAACAATCCTGCTTTCTGGAGCGACCATTTCTATATGTGGAAGGTGCGTGCTTTCACCAGGCACACTTACTGTAGTCCACGTCATCCTCGGGAAGTGAGGCTGCATAGTCAAAATAGGTGGCATTCCAGCGGAGCTCCCGGGTCTTGGTGTCATACATGGTGATGGTGTATTCTGGAGAATATAGATTAGTTGGTTACCACAGAGGGGCTGTGGAACCTCCTGAGGTGCTGAATAGTTACAACAAGAACATTTTCACTAAAGTATGTCAAAGTTGTCACGTAGAAAGGCCAAGACCAGGTGGAGGACTGAAGTCCAGACAGAAGAGCGAACCTGACAAGAGACAAGCCACCCTCGCTCTGCTCTGAAATGCACAGTTCATAGAATCATTAGCCATGCAATTGCTGTTTTTAGCCACTAAGTTCCAGGGTTCTTTATTACACAGTAAGACATAGGTAATATTATTATAAATGGGTTCCTAAGTTGGGCAGTGGTGGCACATGCCTTTAATCCCAGCACTCAGGAGGGAGAGGCAGGTGGCTCTTGGTCAATTCAAGGCCAGCCTGGTCTGTGGAGTGAATTCCAGCCAGGGCTACACAGAGAAACCCTGACCCTCACCTCCACCCCTCAAAAAACAAACAAACAAACAAACAAACAAACAAACAAACAAACAAAAAAACAGAAAGAAGAAAAGGAAAAGAAAAGAAATGGATACCTAGAAACCTAGAAGTGGAATGGTACTGCAACAAAAAACTAAAACGGGTGGCACTGATTTTGGGAGCAGGTGGCAGAAGATGGGAAGGTGACAGGAGACTTGGAGACTTGAAAGGACCAGCGAGGAAGGCCCTGTGGGAGGCTGAAAGGGGCAGTCCAGTTAGGAGTTTATAGAGTAGTCACATTAGTTAGGCAGTCACTTGGAAAAGACAGGAAAGGTGCCTGCTGGACTCGGTAATCTAGCTGGTGAGACGAGGCATAGGCAGAAAGTGCTAAATGGTTTTCTGAGCTGTGTGGGGCATGCTACAAGACGATGAGTTCAAGAAGAAGCTGTGCTAGTTTCAAGCAGGATACAGAGGAAATAGAACTCAGAATGGATTCTCTAGCTAAGGAAGTCCAGAGTTACCAGCAGGGGGAAAAGTTCCGGGTCAAGGTTAAGGTTAAATCAAACTCAGGAGAGTCAATACTATCCTTAGAGACCGCAGGAAGACTTAGGATGATACTTTGGAGGCCCTCTAGCCAGAGTCATGAGAACGCTGGCTCATGGCACTCTCACATTCTCCAGTGGACATTTGTGGTATGGCCTTTATCTAATAGACTGACTATAATTTGGCACATGAGAAGCTCACCAAGTTTTAAAGGAGCAATATTAGTACAACAATCAGATAGTAAACAGGGGTGGGGTCCAGTTTCCTACTCTTAACAAGGAATAGATTGAGAAAGCTACAAAACTAGCTGTTTTTCCTTTTCTCTTCTCTTTCTTGTTTTATAGTTCATTTAATTTTATTTCACATGCATTGGTGTCAGATCCCTGGAACTGGAGTTAGAGACAGTTGTAAGCTGCCATGTTGATGCTGAGGATTGAGCCCAGGTCCTCTAATAAAGCAACCAGTGCTCTTAATCATTAAGTCATCTCTCCAGCCCGTCTTTCTCTTAAAATTATATATATAACCCTTTACCCTTTGTCCTTCCCCTTTGAACAAGAACGTTTATTACAGCCACCCTGTCTCACTGTAGACCAAGCTGAAGAAGGGAAAGAGGCACATGAGGAAAACCCTCCTCCCCATCCCTCTCGTCTGTTCAGTAGGATCCGGTTTCCTACAGCCCAGGCTGGCCTCGACTCACATGCAGCCGAGGCTACACTGCATTCCTGGTCCCATGTGTTGGGACTGCAGGTGTACACCACCACGTTCAGTGACAACTTGTCTCTTTAATTCAGTCTCCAGATGGGAGGATCCTCATCTACCATCATGCCTGACACAGATGCCAAGACACTGGGTTCTGACTGGGTTTTAGAGATCTTGGGAGGAAGTGAACGAGTTCTGCATTGGGAAAGCCGCACTACTGTAGTCAGAGGACAGACTAGGGAGGAATAACTGAGCAGGGCCATTGTCACTTCTTCTATCAAGGGGTTGTGCCTTTGTCTTCACCCTTGGCTCTGGGCCTGCTTTGATCAAATGACTGAAGCAGAGAAAGCTATGTGAGGCAGTCTAATAGCCACTTTTGCCCAAGAAGTAGCCATGTCAGAAAATACAGGCTATCCACAAGTTTACGTGGAGCTGAACCAGGATCCCAGATGATTCATCTCAGCATGAAAAGTAGAGAAGAGTCCCCCTGAATTCCTTAGTCTAAGCATTAGGACAACAAAATGGCCGTTACTTTAAGCAACTAGGTTAGGCAGCTTATTACAATAGATAATGGAACAATGGCTTTAATGGACTAAGTACCCACATTCCCACCAAAGCCAGAGCATGTCCAGATTCCCTCCAATACCCCAATTCTACCAGAGACCCATGCAGTTTTTATCCCTGTGTGAAGAAGATAGGAATCACTCTACAGCTTTACTTGATGGAAAAAGGAAGACATCTTAAGTAGTTCTAACAGTTGGAAATGAGGATCCTGGGTTTTTATAGGAGAGGATGGCTGCTATAACAGGCCTGTCAACTCGTATTGAATATATATATATATAATCCATGTGTCCCCAGCACAGGAGAGTTAAAATGGAGTGTTCCTAGACAAGGTGGGAGCTTGCAGCCAGACAAACAGCTTCAAGGGGAGAGAACTTTTGAGCAGAGCTGTGAAAGGATAAAGGACATTTACTTGCCAGAGAGGCAAACCCAGGCATACCTGGTGGAGAGAGCCACTCCACTGTGAGTCTTTAAAAATAGCACTGCTGTTCAGAGAGCTGTAGGCAGTGCACCCACTTGAAAACATTTCAAGAAGGGCAATGCAGCAGCTGGGTCACAACAGGGTCATCTGGACACATTCCCTGGGGTGTAAGGGTCTGAGAACTCTGGCTGCTTGGGGAGTGCAACTCTGGCCACTTTGTGAAGAACAAATCTAGGCCAGGCCAGTGCAGGAGCTTTGGGCACTCTCTCTAGAAACAGGAAGGCTGCACAACAAAGGCTTATTTCTTACCTGTCCGTCCAAGATACAGAAGGGAAGTTGACGGGCACAGACTGTCTGCGAAGGCTGATGACAAAGTCTGCTGCTTCTCGCCAGTCAGGAGGTCGATGACATACCAAATGTCTTGCTTCTTACCTGGAATGGTAGTGGATAGATTCACTGTTAACATCCACCACAAACGGAAATAAATGGCACTGCCAAGGTGGCACTTCCAGCCAGTCAAGAGCCCCTCCGTGCTGGGAGGCAGACCTGAAATCCCTAGGATGTTGGAGACGCTTCTCTGGTGCTCTGGAAGTGACAAAGTAAATGGTAATATCAACATACTAACTCCTTGGGCCACTGACTCTTACATTAATTTAATAACCTAAAGCTGACATAAAAATTTCTTTAAACCTTATAGTTAAGAAAAATGTTCATACTATACTCTTAACTTTCAAGTTGGATTTCATTGCTTTGAGTAACTATTGTAAATATGAAAACTCTTGCCTGTCCTTTTCCCACGAATGAGGATCTATATAAACCACACACACCTAGGGGCTCACCTCCTGGTAACTATGATTCATATTCTTCATCATCCCTACCAATTAGCCCACATGTGAAGCTGCACGAAACTATAATTAGCTAGTACCTGTGACTGGTCAGCAGAGTTGCTGTAACCTGATGCTAATGAGGCTAAAGTTATCTCAACCTTTGTCTCTAGCCAGTAAACTATTCCCAGGTCACAGTTCCCTTGGTCAGCTGATTAAACATGAACAGGCAGACAGCACAGCCACACAAACACTTTCAGGAAAACATACAGCATGCGTATCTGTGGCACAGACATGGGCATCTTGGTTTGAAGGCCAACAGCCACTGTAACGTGTACACTTCTGTTCCTTAAGCCACACTTCTGGTCATTTATACCTTCCTACTTTAATATTATTTCCTACATTCAAATTCCAAGGAAGCAGAATAGAGAGAAGCCCGAGAAGGTCACAGGGCACCAGACTTTGTTAAAGCTATACTTAGCTGTAACATATGTAACACACCAGAGTCCACACATGCACAACTTGTTTGCGGATTCTAACTGTTCTCAAAAATAAAGTCTTCATAGGTCTGAAGATACAGAGTAAATTATACCCAAGTAAATATGACCATAAATACCTTCCATCTATGGGACAGGCATCTGGTTACTTCAAGGACCAATGCAGTCTGTATAATCTACCCTCAGCCCCAATGGATGGACTGAATAACTAAACGCTCATAAATAAACTCAGTGAAATCACCTAAGACGTGGCACAAAGATGGCGGAAACAATATCCTCTGACCATCGATGATGGATTGCTGGCAAAAGCTGGAAGACTAGCCTGGAGCCAGTCAAAGGAGAGTCACATAGGCCCAGGGCATGGTCCAGAGGAGGGGAGGTTTGCTAGTCATTTCCTTTAACTCCCTGGGCTGGGAGTTCCTCATTCTTAAAGGCCATGCAAGAAGCAGGAGCACTAGTGTCCCTGGAAAAAGCTTAAAAACCAGCCTGCAGTTGAGACTTGGGAACGTGCAAGAAACCCTGAAGCAGGAATAGGCGATGTGCACTTTCAGTTCCTCAAGAAGAAAGCTGCTATACAAACACAGCTATTACTGCTACTAGGATTTCAAGATAAATACAGCTCTTTGTGCTCCGAATGCATTTTTATTGACATTTTGGCAGCTTGTTGAGGATCCTAACTACTGAAGAAAAGCAGGTGAGCTGGTGCTTTGGAAGCTGTGACCCCACAGGTATGAAGGCAGCTTTATAAATGCAGGCTGCTAAGTGCTGCTGCTACCAAATATTCTGATAGCAGGAAATACTAAGAAAGCCCTATAATTAATAGGCAGGGCCTGGCTTCCCTTCCTTGGCTCGGACTTGTATTCACTTTAAATTTTACCCATTTGCAGCTAGGTATGTTGCAATCATGAAATAACAGCAGTAGGCCAACCCAGCGGCTAACAGCTTGTTAACTGAGTAACCATATTAATAGTGTCAATTTTTCCTTAGAGGGGGAGAGCTCTTTCTTTTTTTTTTAGATTCTATTTTTTTTCTTTTTTTTAAGATTTTGTTTATTTCATGTATATGAATACACTGTAGCTGTCTTCAGACACACCAGAAGAGGGCATCGGATCCCTGTTACAGATGGTTGTGAGCCACCATGTGGTTGCTGGGATTTGAACTCAGGACCTCTGGAAGTGCTCTTAACCACTAAGCCATCTCTCCAGCCCGGCGAGCTCTTTCTTAATTGGCCATAGGATGTTGGTGTGAGCAACCAAAGCACAACTGAGGCGAAAAAGACTTTACTCAGAAAGATTTTAAAGAAGGTGACAACAGCCTACTCTCACCCAAAACTCTCCCAGAATGCAGGATTCGCTTTCAAAAAGAACCACATTTTTGGTGCTGAAAACAGGAACTCTTACCCATGTAGAGAATTCCATCTGAACTTCGGCATGGGGATGCCTGAACCAATTCCGGGATGGTAAAGGGAAGTTTCTTTAAAAAAAGAGAGAGAGAGAGAGAGAGAGAGAGAGAGAGAGAGGAGAGAGAGAGAGAGAAACAGAAAAAGTAAGTTAACTAAGTCTTCTGAAATGACTGTAATTTTACCACACGCTGTTCCTATTACCCACTTCTTCTAAAAACAGAGAAGCACATCGCAGATGGGAGTTTCTAGTTGGAACCTAAGAAGGAGGTCCTGGGCTTCCACATCGACTTCCAACGGCCTCTGGGTCCCTCCACCCTGAACTCTGAACACCAACTCATTTATTTGACACAGGATGCACAGGCTCCTCAGGTCTCCTGTCCAGGTGTTCCCTGAGGGTGCCATAAACCTTTCCTGAGAAAACCACACAAATATGGAGAGTCTTGGCTTCTTTTCTTTTTAAATTGAGACAGGGTTTCTCTATGTAATAACCCTGGCTATCCTGGAACTTGCTCTGTAGACCAGGCTGGCCTCAAACTCACAGCGATCCATCTCCATCCGCCTCTGCCTTCCAAGTGCTGGGATTTAAGGCGTGCACCATCATGCCTGGGGGCAGTCTTGGATATTTTAAGGGAAAAAGAAATCTCCTTTCTTCAAAAACTGACCCAAAGATAGCCAGGTTAGGTAGAATGACAATGCCTTTACCCCGGCATTAATGCTGAAAAGAAGCAACTTAGAAATAAGTCCAAGTTTCAAGGGAAGGAGAGGCCATGGTTGCGTGGGCAAAAAAAAGGGTTTGAATTTTAGTGTTTTTTTCAGTAAGTAATTCTCTATTGAAAACACAGCCCATTAGTTATAAAAAGGAAGTTATGGTAGGCGCCAGGAAAAGAAACTCTTAAGAATGCCTAACGTTTCAACACATTTCATCATAAACTGCTGACCTTTTGATGCCCCTTCTGCTTGCTTTGGTGAACTTTATTTTTGGAATGGGCCCTGAAACCATGCAGATACCTGCTGGTAGCTTCTACTGCATGGTCACCTTTTCTCCAAGCAAGAGAAGATTTCTTGGTAGTGTTAATTACTACCTACAGTTCCGTTCATTAACTATCTGCATTTCCCTATCATTCCAACATTCAAACTAAACCTTAGAAAAAGGAAAATGCCAGCAAAAGGTAGCAGCAATGCCTAGAGCTTGCAGATGTTTCTGGAATCAGAAAGTCCTTGTCAGCCCAGCACTCTGAAGTCTTATGCTCCAAGACAGGCACTGTCACGGCTCTGAGAGCACCTGTGGGAAATCACACCTCTTTAAGTCCAAACACCAATCCTGGAATTTGGTCTTGGTCCATCCTTGACTTGTCTTTTCTCTACCTCTAAAGTGGGGGCAACACCCATGGACTAAGAAAAAGGTCAAAAGAAATGACTTATACCAATCAGTCTACACTACTTTTAGCAAGCAGAATGCTTAAAACACAGACGTGTTCCGTGTGTTGTGGAGAGAAACCAACGCAAAGACATGAAAAGGGTGAAATGCAGCTCCACCCCCAGGCTTGCCCTTGTCTGCATCAGCCCCAGGTGTTCGAAACCTAATTTTAAAATACCCATCTGGGAGCCCACAATACACTGCAGAGTCTAGACCCAAGGTTTCCATCCTTGGCTGCACCTCAGAACCACGTGGAGGCTTTTCAAACTTCCGGGTGAAGCATAACATACAAGCAGAATGGGACTCGTAAGCAGAGCTCAGTAATTTGCACCAAATAAACACATCTGTCACTAACATCCTCAGACAGACAGCACTTCAGGCTCTTTGGAAACTCCCTCTGCGCCCTCTTGTTGCTATCAACTCTCAGGGGAAACTATTATCTGGCTTTACTCTAAAACCAACAAAATCTAGTTTTTTCAGCTTTTGAGATTTATAAAATGAAGCCTTTAGTATGTAACCTATTCTGTCTGTCGTGGGGTTTTTTGTTTGTTTGTTTGTTTGTTTGTTTGTTTGTTTTTTGAGACAGGGTTTCTCTGGTAGACCAAGCTGGCCTCAAACTTAGACTGCCTCTACTGGGATTAAAGGCATGTACCACCATAGCCCGGCTGTCATGTTTTCCTTGGGCACATGCCGGGGGGGTGTTACTTGGTTGTAGGTTGAAGTGGAACCTTGTAGTTTCTTTGGAAAATCAGTTATGTCAAGTGATGGTTTGCTGGGGCACACAGGATGTTTTCTTGGAGCAGAGGTGGGAAAGACTGTTTTCCTGAAGCAGACACAGGTGAAAGGATGTTGTAATATATATAAGCACATAAAAGGACCTGTGAGGAAGGAATATAAATGTAATGCCACAGACAGTGGGGGAAGAGCACTGAGCCTTGGTTTGGTTTGCTCTGCCTCACTGTTCTTCACTAACGACATTCACGTATTCGTTTGCCTTACATAGAGTTGTTGAACTCTACCTGTGGTGAAGCTGCCATTGAAGATTTCTTCAGGACTGCTTGGTTCATGTGTGGTGTCTGCCTGCCTAGGACTGGTCTGCAGCTGCTCAGTTGTATTCAGTGTTTGCTATGGGACTGAACTGCTGCCGAAGATCAAGCTCGTCCCCAAAGAACTATTGCTGACCAGGTCCACTCCCACATCCTAGTAACTTTTCTCTTCCACCACCTCTGCTGGGAGATTGAGCACTTATTAAAAGTAGGATGCAAAATAAGCATGCGTACGGTAGGTTCTGTCACACGTGCTGCTGTTGAGCCAGTTGTACTGCCTGCATCTCCCCATGGACAGAGTCCTGGCTATTGGCATCTCCACAAACATGAGGTTCCCCTTTGTTCTGGTAGATATGCCAGTCTTCACACCTACATGGAGTAGAAGTGGCCTCACGACTTCAGTTTGTATTTCCCTAATGACACCTCTTCGTGTATATATTTAGCATTAGAATACACTTTGCTACCTTTCTATTGGCTGTTTTGTTTTTTGTTTTTGGGGGGTTTGGGGAGGCTTTAAGATAGGGTCTCACTCTCTAGCCCTGGCTGGTCTTCAACCCCACTATATAGACCCACCAGGTTGGCTTCAAACTCACAGAGATCTGCCTGCCTCTGCCTCTACTTGGGAAGAAATGTGTGCATCATCATGCCCAACCATCTGTCTTTTCCTAATGGCACAGGGGCTCTTTTGGTTGGTTGGTTGGTTGGTTGGTTGGTTGAGACAAACCTCATGTAATGCAATTCGTTCTCAAACTCCCTATGTAGCCGAGGATGGCCTTCCAACTTCTGAGCCTCAGGTCTCCACCCCTTGGTGCTGGGATCAGAGACATGAGTCCCCCACTGAGTGTCTGTAGTTGTTGGGATTCGACTTGGCCCCTGTAGGATTTGTTTTTGTTTCTTGAATGTAGATGTTTGGATTTTTTTCTGTTTTTCAAATGTTGGATGTGTGGACTCAAATACTTTGTGGCCTCCTCTCTACAGGAAGAAAAGCTCTTGATTCTGTACTTAAATTTATGATTGGTATCTTCAAAAGTATCCTATTTAAGAAATCATTATGGGCTGGTATAATGGTGCATCTCCTCTGACCTTTACAAACTGTGGTATGAATGTGCATACACATATACAAATAAACAAACATAATAAAAATATAAAAAAATAACGACATTTAAGACCATGAAGTGTTCTAGTACTTACTCCTAAACCTTATTATCTTGCATCTCACATTTATTAATAAATAAATACACAATTTGTCTGAAACTGATTTTTATTCCCATGGATGTACACTTAAGGTATCTTATTTCTACTTGGATACCCCACTGATCTCTTTGTATGTTCACCCCCTTGTGCTGGGGAGCAAAGCCAGAGCTCTGTACATACAAGGCAAACATTTTCTACTGAACCATATTCCCCTCCTAAGAGATACACTAATTATTAAAAAGGTACCCCTGCTAAAATGTCATCTTTGTCACAAGCCAGGTGGTCATCTATGTGGGTTCATTTACAAATCTTCTTTTCTGGAGAACTTAAAAGAAAAAGGCTGATAACTTAGATCAATAGAGGAATGAAGCCTGGGTTCAGCCGTCTTGTTGTAGGTATAGACAGGTTTTCACTATATAGCCCTAGTCTTACTGTATAGTCTGAGCTGACCAGGAACTTTCCAGGTAGACCAGGCTAGCCTCAAACCCATGGACACTGCCTTTGCCTCCTAAGTGCTGGCATTGAAGACATGCACACCGAAATCTGGCTAGGCTCAGCATGCCTTTTAAAAAAATGTTTTATTTATTTTTATATGTACAAGTAACTGCCAACTTATGTTTGTATATCACACGCATGCAGACCCCGGGGTAAGCAGAAAAAGGCAACAGATGCCCTGGAACTGGGGTTCCATTTGTAAATGGTTGCGCTGCTGTGTTGGTGATGGGAACTGAACCTAGGTCCCCTGAAAGCGGAAGGGTAACCAGTGCTCTGAGCCATCTCTTGAGCCCCATAGGCTTGGTAATGTCTTTTTTAAGCATACCTCAGGTTATTATAATATGTGGTAAAACTCGAGACTCATTGGTCTAAAATCCCAAGTGGAGATGGTGGTGGACTACCACATGCTTTCCCTGAAAGAGAAGCATATCTCTCTAATATGAGAGGGGTGGAGACTTTTTTTAAAAATTTTTTTTATGACATTTATTTATCTTTGTGTGCTGTGAGGGGGACTGAATGCATGGCGCAGCACACGTGTGGAGGCCAGAGAACAACTTAGAGGAGTCAGTTCTCTCCTTCTGCCGCCTGGGTCCTGGGGATCCAACCTGGATTAGCAGAATTGGCAGGAAGTGTCTTTAAGTAGAGTCAGTAAACAGTTAACCAGTAAACAGTATTTCATACAGTTCTTACTCTCAAACTGAAGGTCTCTAGTTAGAGTAAGCATGGCACTGTGTGAGCCCCCTATACCTCCCATAGCAGGTACTGTCTGGGACAGCAGCATCTGCTGGCATGTGTCTGGGATTCTGCACTATGGCTATACAATCAAAAGCTCATTTAGGGGCTGGAGAGACAGCCCCCCGGCAGGTAAGAGTGCTTGCCCTGCAAGCATTGAGGCCCTGAGTTCGAACACTCAAAGTGCACATACATGCCAGACACATAGGTTGAGTGTCTATAACCCCACCAGTCCTACAGAGAGATGGGAGGCAGATGGGGGAGAATCGCTGGAAGTCTGTAGCTCAGCTCTCCTGGCACACAGAGTGGAAAAACAGTAACTGTCTCAACTAAGGTAGAAGACAAGAGCTAAAATCTAAGGCTGTCTTCTGACTCTATATATGTACTGTGACATACACATATGCATTCATAAACATGAATATGCAAACACATACTACACACACACACAAATTTTTTTTAAAAAAGCTAATTTAGGAAGCTCTAAAAAGGCAGTGACCTCTACCAGTCTATCTGAATCAGAGTTCCCAGCAATCTGTAGAAAGCTCCTAGGTGGTCTCAGAGAAGCAGGTCAGGACTCATAAGGAGTTAAATATCCTCACCGTCAGGCCTTCATTGTTCTTGCCTCCAAGTGTGTACAGACTGCCATCATTGGGGTCTGGGAGGAAAGCAGGCCTAGAAATTAAATGAAAAATGTCAATGATAAACTACAGCCCAGGACACAGAGGACTAAAATGATCAAAATTATGCAGAGCCATGGCATGGGGGACAAATGAGTGAGTATGTGGAAGACCACTTGACCCACTGCTTTTTCCACATCAGTCACATAAAGTTAAAATACCCCATGGAGGCACACAATTCCACTTAAGTGGAGGAAAGCAACCTGAGAAAGAAAAGTCACATACTGTGAAGGATGATGAAATAAATGAAAAGGGCTTAGCAAATCTATTTTTAACTTCCATGTCCACTGTACCTGGACATCGACAAATAATATTTAACAGCAACAGTCGAATGCATCTCAGACCAAATCCAAAGTTTTATTTATTCTTGGAGAATTTCATAAATATGTAATATGTTTCGATCATATCCATTTGCCACATTCCCTTCCAACTGCCCCCACACCTCCCCTGCCATGTATGTGCACTGCACACAGCCCTGCCATGTAAGTGCACTGCACACAGGCCTGCTGGATCTCCAGGAACTGGGGATGCAGACGGCGGCGAGCTACTACGTGCATGCTGGGAACTGAATCCGAGTCTCTGCAGGAGCAAGCAGTAAGAGCTCCTAACTGCCGAGCTATCTCAGCTCCCTCTTTCTAATTTTTAAAAGACAATCCACTGAGTCTAATTAGTGTTCCCAGTATCTTTGTCATTTGCAACAAACATTCATTTCTTTTTTTTTTTTTTTTTTTGGTTCTTTTTTTCGGAGCTGGGGACCGAACCCAGGGCCTTGTGCTTCCTAGGTAAGCGCTCTACCACTGAGCTAAATCCCCAGCCCCCAAACATTCATTTCTTGAATAAAACAATAAATGCAGACACTTGAGCCTGACATCAGAGAACATGTTAGGAATACAGATCAAGGCCTCCGTCACTAGGATCCCACAAGAAAGTGAGAGGTTGATCTTGTATCAGGTGACTGTGATAAAGATGGAGCTCTAATTAGTGCCAATGAGGAGTCCTTTTCCTAATCTCTCCTCGACTTGGGTTGGTCCATCATTTCAGGCTCTTACGGGTGACATCCCCTTGAATATGCACACATCCTAAGAACAGGTTACCTTCATCATTGCTTTCTGTGCTGTGACACAATCAACAGAGATCCAGAGGATGGAGAGAGGGGTTCAGAGGTTGAGACCTGTCTACTCTTCTAGAAGATCCATGTTCGATTCCCAGAACCCACATGGTGACTCACAACTGTCTGTTAACTCCAATCTCAGGAGATCTGATGCCTTCCCTGGCCTTGATGGGCACCAAGCAACACATGCGATACATAAATATGCACAGAGGCAAAACAACCATCACATAACACAAGCAAACAAAAAAATACATTTAAATAAGTAAATACATTTAAAAAAGAGAGATCCAGGCTTTAGAAGTTTAGTTCAAAACGCAATCTTAGTTCTATCTCAAGTTGCTGGGCATAGTGGCACACACCTTTAACCACAGTACTGGGAAGGCAGATAGATCACTGTGATTTTGAGGCCAGCTGGGCTATATGGTGAGATCTTGCCTCAAGAAAAACAGAAGACAAAAACAACAAGAAGCTCCATTTCAATCAAACCTTTTTAATACAACTGTCTTCTTTCTCACTCAAGGAGCAGAGGCTTCTATCATACCACCTGGAAATTTCTTATGTCTCAAAAATTCTTGTTACACTTTAAACTTGTGCATATATTTGTGCCCAGCAACTAGATAAGATGGTAAGTGAGAAGGAAATACTAAGGAGAAAAGGAAACTTACTCTTCCACGTGTGTTGGGACCTGCAGGACTGGATCTGTGCAAAAGAACAAGAAGTATCATCAGAAGGGCTCTGAAATGTCAGGGCCCTGGAGGTTTCCCAGGACCAACTTACAAGTTCTACCAACAACTAAAGTTCTACCAACAACTAAGGCTGACCTGCACTGTGTAAGATACGTGAGGGCACACAGAAGCACACAGAGGCACAGAGGTAGGCACGTGCTTACTGTTCTTACTAAGTGCATAGTACACTCTAAGGGACACAGAGTGGGCTGGAGAGAAGGCTGGGTGGTTCAAAGCAGTTGTTGCTCCTGCACAGGACTCAGGTTGGATTCCCAGCACCCACATGGCAGCTCACAGCCATCCATAACTCCAATTCCGGGGGATCTGATGCCCTCCTTCTGCTCTCTGAGGACACCAAGCATATATGGTGCATATTCATACACAGGTAAAACATTCACACATAAAATAAATAAATTTAACAAAAAGTTTTAAATATTTACTTTTATTATACATGAGTGTTTTGCCCACATGCATGTCTCTGCCATGTTTGTAAAAAGTCTGCAGAGACCAGAAGACGGCATTGGAAGCCTGGCACGGAGTTACAGATGCTTGTGAATTGCTGTATGCAGGTTGGGTATTAAAGCCAGGTCTTCCAGAAGAGCAAACAGGATTCTTAACCCCTGAGCCCTCTCTCCGGTGCCCACCACAGGGATCATTCGTTTGCTGTTGGGACACCTAGCATGGAGCAGATATACCCACTGGGAACGCCCCACTTCATAACTGATGCTAACCGGATAGTAAATGCCCTTGCAGCCACTTATGGCGATCCTACTGGCTTCAAGGACTGATCCTCTGTGATCACTAATTGGATTTCTGTAAAATCTAGCTTAAAATAGTATAAAATACATTGTACAAAGACGCACACAATAGCATTATAAATGAAGTAAGTATTCTCTGATATGGGTAAATTATGTTTGGCAGAAAATTAAGGCCTCTAAAAAGTCTAATAAAATTTTGTTTTTGTTGGTTTTTTTATTCTGTTTTGAGACAAGGTCTGACTAGCTCTGGTTGGCCTTAAACTCACAGAAATGGCTGCCTTTACCTCCTGAGTGCTGGGATTAAAGTTGTACATCACCAGGCCCAGTGCTAATAAACCTAAGTTTTCTATTTCTGTAGTCATATAGTCAGGTAAAAGGCACATTTGCATAGGTTATAATGTGACAATACAGAAAGCCTTCAGTACAACAGAAAAACACTACATATTAATGATCTTTTTTAAAGTATGACCAAATTTCACTTTTTCTATTTTTCTCATATTTTCTACAAGATTGGATTTTACTTTTCCAATTAGAAAAAAATGTTTTTTTTCCTTCTTCTCTGTTTACAGCAGTAATTCCATGTTTATAGCAGTAAAATCTGGCTGAATCCTCTTCGGAGGTTCTCCTGGGCATAACCAAAGATGAGGCTGCTGATTGGCTGGGATGGATAGTGTGGCGAGAGGACCTGAGTAGCAGTAGCAGGTGGCCACGTCTGAAGACCTCAAGGAAGAGACCGTGTAGTGAGGCAGCATTGCCAACTAATGCCCACAGCCCAGAGCCAAGCCCCACACTCCAGAGAAGAGAGGGAAGCGTTAACAAGATTTTGTATGCAGAGTTTGAGACTCAGGAGGCTCATGGTGACAGACAGCTGTCTGATTTTCCTGTCACCTGGGACTCTCCTGTGAAGTAGTCTTTCAAATCTTGTCACATGCTGACTGCTTACAATGGAGACACACACCAGATGTGGTTTGCAGGCAGCAAACAAACAAATTCACTAAACCAAGAACACGCAGGAAACAGGGTGAACTTTCAGTCAGTCAGCACATGTTTATCTTTCCCATGAATCACCTCTCAGTCCACTCTCACAAACAGACTGATGCAAGAGACAGGAAATAAAGGCACACGGCACTCACTCAACTGAAATAGAGCAGGCAAGGTGCAATTAGGGCCCAGAATCTCCAACTCGGCCCCAAAGCCATGCAGGCCACACAAGCCAGCAAAAGCAAGAATGTCAGACTCCAAAGAAAGCACAGCACTGTAAAAAGCCATCTTTTTTGCTTGCTTTAGTCACTTAATGATGCCACAGGTAAAACAGAGGGAGAAGGTACTGCTACAAATCTAGCAATTACAAAAATAAGACATGGATGTTAAAGTGTGTGAATTCTTGCTCATAACCTGATCTTTGCTGTACAATGTCTGCTCAGTTTCATGGACTTCAGAGGCAGATTTCCCTAGCTTTTCATGGCCTATCTACTGGCACTTTGATTTTTTTGAGGCCTTAGGTCTTCAGATGTACCCTGCATCCTAAGACACAGAATATTAGTAGAAAACAGAAGGTTCCCTCTGCCAACAACATCAGTGCTGAAGGAACATTCTTGCATTCATCTTAGGTAAAGGTAAACTCTAGGGATGTGGTCACAGGGTTTCCTTTACACTTGTTATATATGCAGTATGACAGGGTACATAGACATAGACAAGTTTCTGCTAAGGTGTGGACCAGGTTGAAAACTCATTTACTAAGATACCTCTGACAGAGGCAGGCCGAGTGTGCTACTCAGCTTCTGAGCTATAGCGATGGCCTGTTCTACAGATACTTTTCTTCTTAAAGAATAGTTGGTAGCCGGGTATGGTAATACATGAGTGTAATTCTAGCACTTGTAAGCATGAGGCAGGGGAATTCAAAGTTCAATGCCAGCCTGGGCTAGTGAGATCTTGTCTGGTAAGAGATCGAATCCAAGATTTGCTTGAAAATAATACAGAAAAGAGTTGTGTATGGGGCAGATTGGTATGAAGTGGCAGACTGCTGGTAACATGTTAGAAATAGAATCAGGGGGGCTGGAGAGATGGCTCAGCAGTTAAGAGCACCCGACTGCTCTTCCAGAGGTCATGAGTTCAATTCCCAGCAACCACATGGTGGCTCACAACCATCTGTAAAGAGATCTGATGCCCTCTTCTGGTGTATCTGAAGACAGCTACAGTGTACTTATATATAATAAATAAAATAAATCTTTAAAAAAAAAAAAAAAGAAATAGAATCAGGGACAAGGAGTCTTTTCACTTTTTTCTGCATATATGCTTGGAATTTTGTACATTAATAAAGGTTAAAGAGAAACATTTTTGTGACCCCCAACAAAAACAAAAACAAACATCACTTGAAAACGTGACGAAAGATCAACAGGGAAAGTGTTTTTTGATTTACTAATGAGAACTACATCAGGCAAGATTCTCGCTTACAAGCTTCAGACAGGAAAATACCTTGGGCAACAATAAGGCTGTGAGCAAACACTCCTGTAAAGTAGGTCAGTCCATCCATATGGAGCCAGAGAAGGGTAAATAAATGCCAACCTCACTGAGCTGTTTTACTTACAGAAATCATAATAATAATTGGTGTAACTCAAGGAAAAGGTGAGGTTATGGGTAACGCTATGGGAAAATACCACTGAAAACAATGCTGGGTCTCTCCCAACCAAGATTACCTTGGGAAGAAACAACCTGCTAACTGTGGCCCTGGAAGGAACCACGCTGGATTAAACTCCACCTGCCAGTGTCTAGCATCCTGGGCCAGCTCAGGTGACACTTACTGCTACCATACTGTGCTAATCCAATCCTTGTCAACAGGAGACAGCACTGGGAAGGCAGAAGCCCATACTTTCTTGTCTGAGCTTATTGGGCACAAGTGTAAAATGCTCCTCTCCCCAGCAGATCTGGAGAGGCATCTACAACCGGCCCTAAGCACAAGGCGGGCACAGGAGCTATTTTCTCACAACCAACTGGACACTTCCACTAGGTGCTCCCAGCACCTCACCTCCACCCTCCAAATTACTCTCTCCATCTTTCACCCAAGACTGCCTTCTTGAATACACTATATTTGTTTTTTGCTTATTTTGAAAATAGTTTTTCATATAATATATTCTTATCATGATTTTCTCCTCCATCTCCTCCCAGATCCTCCCCATTTTCCCCGCCCATCCAACTTCAGCCCCACCCCCTTTTCAGAAGACAAATTGGGGAGGAAGGATTACAGGAGCTAGACAGGTAAAGGACACCACAGGAAACCCCACAGAGTCAACTAAGCCGTGCTCACAGGGGCTCACAGGGACTGACCTAGGCTCTCTGGCACATAGGTTACAGCTGTGCAGCCTGGTCTTCTTGAGGGACTTGTCGCAGTGGGAGCAGGGGCTGGCTGTCTCTGACTCAGCTGCCCACTTTGGGGGTCCTTTCCTCCTACTAGGTTGCCTAGGAGCCTTAATAGGAGCAGTGGTGCCTATAGTCTTGCTACAACTTGATGTGCCATGGGAGGCCCGTCCTCTCCTGAAGAGAAAACAAGGAGTGACTATTGGGAGGAAGAAGACTGGAAGAGAGGAGGGAGGGGAAACTGGTAGGGATGCAAAAGAAGGAAAGAAAGAGGAAGAAAGGAAGGAAGAAAAAACAAACAGAATAGAACAAAGCAAACAAAAAGCCCAAGAAGCACATACACACAGAAAGACAAACACACAAACGACATCACCAACTTCTTAAACACACAGGGGACTGCATAACTGAACGTGGGGGTCAACATTCAACAGTGAAAGTTTTCTGAACACCGAGGTGTCTCTGGCAGCCTTCACCCATGAACAAACAACCTCACTGCAGCCTTGGACCTAAATATACAAATATTCTTCGCACCTTGCCATCAGGCCACACAGCACCAGTTAGTACTCCCTGAAATGCCGTGGCTCAAATCAGAGCCTGTATGTTACGAACGACATAACACTGTACATTCTCTTTGTACATTCAAAGTTTTCTGCTCTCATAGAAAAGTAAGGGTTTAAAGTCAATTACGGTAGTGCATATCTACAATACCCAAATTTGGGAGGTGGTACAGTGGAGAGAGGAGTTCAAAGGTCATCTCCATCTGCACGGTAAGTAAATTTTAAGGCAGCCTGGGTTATTTGAGAGTATCTCAAACAAAAAAGCAAACAAATTAACAACAACAAACCCCACTACCAATAACAAGAGAGACATGCTTTAATTATAGATTACATAATTTAATTAATTACAGAAGCAGTAATATTTTCCTACTTTCTTACATGCTGTGACTGTATCATAATACTATTATCTTTAGATTGTATTGAGTTAAATTATTGTTTGACTTAAAAATTGGTGTTTGAGCCGGGTTCAGTGGTACACATCTTTAATCCCAGAAATCGGGCAACAGACACAGGCATGAATCCCTTGAGTTTGAGGCCAACACTGTTTACATAGCAAGTTCCAGGCCAGCAATGGCTCAAAAAACCGTATCTCAATGTAAATAAACAAATATTAAAAAAACTGGTGTTTGAGTCACTGACATTAGTTTCATTTAAAAAAAAAAATCATTACTTTGCCCTGTTAGGCAAAGATTCCCAACCATTTCGGAAATGACACTAAATATACTTCTGTCATTTTGTACTACAGATTTGTGTGAAGTGGGTTCTCAACGACAGTTATAAAATCAAGATATTCATCAACTGAAAAATGTTGAAGATGCCCCACATCCTGCAGTGTCAAATGTTCAGCCAAGACTTTATTTTTCCTCCTCTAGAAAGGTATCTTTAGTTTTTGTTTGTTTTTTTTTTTTTGTATTTTCATAGTGTATCTTCATTGTACATGATACTGTACAACATAAGGATATTTTCATGTTCTAAGTATGTATACCCATTGAGAACATCCCCAAACACCCAACACACATACTCTATCTTCTTCAAACACTTAATTCTTGGAGCCAGAGAAATGACTCAGTGGTTAAGAGCACTTGCTGTGCACCCATGAGCATCTGAGTATGGAGCCCAGCCCCCAGGCAACAGGCAGATGTAAGGCCCAGCACATCCGAGACCCTGCATTCTGGGGCTTGCTGGTTGCCTGGCTAACCAAAAAGTATAAGCTCCACATTCGAGGAGAGACGCTGCCTCAGAGGAGTAAGACAGAAGGACGGAGAGAATATCCAGGGCCTACCTCCTTTGTCGTGCGTGTGTGCGTGCGTGCGTGCGTGCGTGTGTCCATCACACACACACACACACACACACACACACACACATCAATATGTATCACACTCATACATATACAAGACTTAATTCTTTTATATAAAAAAACAAGGGGCTGGGGATTTAGCTCAGTGGTAGAGCGCTTACCTAGGAAGCGCAAGGCCCTGGGTTCGGTCCCCAGCTCCGAAAAAAAGAACCAAAAAAAAAAAAAAAAATGTGCCCTCATTGGTATGCAAATTTGATTATGCTTTAAACAAATGAAAAAATTCGTTACTATTTATTTATCAATTACACCAATTTCATAGAGCATCTTTTTTAATTTATTTTTATGGGCTGGAGAGGTTGTTTCTGTGGTTAAGAGCACTGACTGCTCTTCCAGAGGTCCTGAGTTCAAATCCCAGCAACCACATGGTGGCTCACAACCATCTGTAACAGGATCTGATGCCCTCTTCTGCTGTGTCTGAAGTCAGCTACAGTGTACTTATAATAAATAAATAAATAAATAAATCTTTTTAAAAAATAAATTTATTTTTACTTTATGTTCATTAGTATTTTGTCTGCATGTAAATGTGTGTGAGGGTGTCAGAAGCCCTGGAAGTGGAGTTACAGAGAGGCAGACCGGTTATGTAGGTGTATTGAACCAGGTCCTCTGAAGAACAACCAGTGCTCTTAACTGCTGAGCTATCTCTCTAGCCCCTCATGGATTAAACACAAATTAAATAATTGTAAGACTTTATTTTTGTTTGTTTTGGTTTTGTATTTTCTTTTTGGAGAACAGGTTTCTCTGTGTAGCCCTGGATATCCTGGAGCTCCCTCTGTAGACCAGGCTGACCTCAAACTCAAGAGATCTGCTTGCAGCCTCTGCCTCCTGATTGCCCTCTGCCTGGAAAGACTTTATTTCATATAGAAATAGAGAAGGACAATCCTCCCAAAGACATCCTCAGATCACACTTCAAGACTGGAAACCCTCTGGTGGCTTCCTAGCTCACTCGGGCCACTGCTCAGATGGACTCCCCCCTTTCCCTGCCCACTAGCTCCTCCTCACTCTAGCCCAGCATGCTGCTTCCTAGTACACCTACCCTGCCAGGCACATCTGCCCAGAGCCCCTGCATTCCTTTTCCCTCAGCTTAGGTCTTTGACTGGATGTCATACCTCAAACGTCTTCCATGACTATCTCTCTCCCTCAGGATTTCCCACATCCTCTGCTGAAATCTTCCCTGTGGCACTTGTCCCCTCTTAAATTCTGGGTATTCTGTTATTGATTTGTGTAGTGTCTGACTCTGGATACTACCTTCTGCTGTCTGCCACATTCTCATGACCTAAGATATCTTCGACACGCAGCAAATGTTCAGTGCATACGCTGAAGAGTCACTGAAAGGCACGAATTTACTTCCTACTTCCTATTCAGTTCACATATCCAGTGATCACTTCTAATTACCCAACATATCTGCTCCAACTGTGAGCCCCAGATCTTTCTAGTGGTTCCCTTTCCTCAACACAGGCCTCTGAACACTGTTGAAAACACTGCAATCAGCTGGGCAGTTGTGGTGCAGCCAGCATTCATGGGCAGAGGTGAGCAATTCTCTGTGAGTTTGAGGCTGGTCTACAGTGTGAGTTCTAGAACAGCGGGGGCTACAGAGAGAACCTTGTCTCAAAAAAAACAAGAAAAAAGAAAACACTGCAATCATTTGGGGCAATAGTATGTACATATATGACCACATACATTCTCTACATAATCTTTCTTTAATGCATAATCTTAAATGCATCAAATTTAAGTACCTAGTTTAAATTATCTTGGAAAGCTATATAACCCGTCACTCCCTTCACAGTCATAGAACATTTCCATTACCCCAAACACTTTTTTACACCCCTGTGGAATCGGTATTCCCAAATCTTCCCCACCCCCAAACAACCACTGCTAAGATTCCTTTATTTGTGTGAAGACACTTTTGTGTAGGAATTCTTTTTCACTGTACACTGTTTTTGGAATGCATTCCTGCAGTATCCCTGACCAAGATTAAAGAGCAGCATTCTGCCTTGAGAATGTGCCAGTATTAGTTACCTGTTAATGTGTTGAGGGACATTTGGGTTATTGTGAAATAAAACTACTAACATTTGGGTCTGGGTCTCTTTTGAACCATTTTGTCTTTCCCGTGGGAAAATGCTAAGAGTGGACTGGTTGGTCCTTACCACTTACATTCAACACCTACCTACAGCATCCAACAGCGATCCACACGGCTTTTGAAATGCTGATATCTAGGCTCATCCCCTAGAAAATGACTGTCTCATAGGCAGGAATTCTCTAGCTACCTATGCAATGTGCAGGCCCTACAGGAAAGCACTGTTCCAAGTTCCCTGTCCACCTTCTCACCTATGCTTTCTCAGTCCTTTCTCCTCTGTCAGGATCACACTGCCACAGTAACCTTTCCTGAGTAAACCTCAGAGATACTCTTAAATCCTTGTCAGGTCTCTACCTGGCACTGACAATGTTACCATATGCAGCTGCTCAGGTCTCAAACCTGCTCCTCACTAACCCCAGAGGGGCTGGTGTCTCAGTACCACCCAGTTACAGGGCTGACTGACGTCTTAGTACTCTCCAGTCACATAACCTGAAACATTCCTGTCTTAAGGATTACTTTCTCTTACTATTCCCATCCAATTAGATCCTGTGTTTTGTAAATTTTGATTTACTAAATAATTTTTTGGAACTTATCTCTTCCTTTTCATCTTATCACTTTAAAATGAGAAAGCTGCCAGGTAGTGGTGTGCACACCTTTAATCCTAGCACTCAGGAGGCAGAAGCAGGCTCTGAGTTTGAGGACAGCCTGGTCTATAGAGTGAGTTCCAAGACAGCCAGCGCTGCGGAGAAACCCTGTCTCAAAAAAGGAAAGAAAAAAAAAAGGGGTTGGGGTGGGAGGACAGACAGACAGACATCATCTCCCACTGGTCTACACGCCAGCTCCCCATCGCAGTCTCTGTGGTTCTCAGACCCACATTCACTGTTACCTAAGAGGGCCAGGCTTGACAAAAGTAATACGCATGTCTCCTCCAAATCCTCGGTGACCCCTCTCCAGTACCGAATGCCTTCTACCGCTGTGGCTTCCCCATCCTTCATGTTCATAGCTCCTTCATGTCTCAGCAATTTCCCAATAAAATTTCAAACAGACCCATTTCCTAAGTAGATAGGTCTGAGAAACTTAGAATTTAGGTCCAATAACCGAGAAGTCATGGGGTTAATACACACACACACACACACACACACACACACACACACACACACACACAAAACAGTGAAAATTTTTCATTCTTAATCATAATTACTAACTATGGAATGTGTGTACCTGTCAAGCACTATACAATTTTCGAACCTTAGAATAGACTGGATGTGGCCACCCCCATTACCATTTAACATAGATTTTTCACATGGTACTTGAATTTTGTCATGGCAACTGCCAAAAAACCAGCTTCACAAAGACATAATACCATTGCATTGGAGTGAATGTAGCATGATCTGAGATTAAAAACTACCAAGTTCTTCAAGCATGATGTTTGACGTCTGTCAACTGTGGGCCCACTTCTCCATGATTTCTTGCATGAGTGACTCTTCCACCAACTCCTCGTGGGTTTTGATGCTGATCTTGTGCTCACCTCCACCTAAGTCAGCTCACCCTCAGCGTCCACTCAAATAGCCCTCTCTCCAGGAAATAAGAAACGCACTATCTGCTGTGTGTACTTGGCCAATCACACGACGGACCACCTGTGTTTCTCAAGGAACAAGTGATTTGTTTCATTCTCGTGCTTCCGTGATGTCAGCTACTTAAGGATTGTACTGAATTCCAAATACTGTGGGGCAGGGTCTACCTATTCTGTTTGCTGGGAAATACACACAGCAAACAGAGAAAGCTCACATATATTTAGTGACTAACCAGAGAGTGTGCCTCTGGGTGGCTGCTGCCCAAGCCTTTGCCCTAATACACAGGGAACAATGCAGTCTGCAGAATGAAAGGCAATCAGTAATTTAGATTACTGCAGGTAGAATGCAGCCAGATTTTCCTAATGAAAAGAATAATCCCATGTGAACACCTACGTAACACAAGTTAAAAGCAGCTGCCTAGGTGCAGTGCTGTTTATTCATCCATGTTAAAAATGTCTTACATTTATGGATAAGATGATGTGGCACTTGCTTCAAAATAAAAGGAGGAAAGGGGACAGATTGTCGTGTGTTGACTGACCATCACTGCAGCTGGGTATTGGCTATGTGAGGCTCTCTTGATGTTGTTCCCTTTAATTCTGCACACGCGCGTGCGCGCACACACACACACACACACACACACACACACACACACAAACTTTTCTAAAACCCAACAAAAAACATTAAAAAATAAATGATTTCAGGAAATCCTTTCCTACAAGCCGGAAGCAAAGGCATTCTTACCCCTACCTTCACCTGCACTACACCTCTGGAGGTCTGATCCTCCAGTTCCCCAGGGCAGCTGCATGCCAGAGACACCCTGCCCCAGCCCAGACTTCCCTAGCAGGAGCTGCTCAGGCTGGTGTGCTGTAGAAGAGGATTGGGGGGTGGGGAGAGCAGAGACAACACAACTTGGCTAAAGAGAAAAGGAGCTTTAAAGACGTCAATCAAAATTAAATTAACTGTTTCAAACTAGAGCTGATGATGAACAGCTTTGTCTAGAGGTGGTTCTAGGCAAGTAAGAACCTTTGATTATAGACCCTTTGAGAACACACTGCTCACTTAACTGGTGCTCAAAGAGCCTTGAAAGATCATTCTCTTCCCTGCTCCAGAAAAACACCAATATTCTGGAGCAGGCCACTTCTCCCAGGTATGCAGGTACACAGTAAAGCACAGGCTGTACTGCCCTCCCACATGCCACTTCTCCCAGGTATGCAGGTACACGGTAAAGCACAGGCTGTACTGCCCTCCCACACGCTCACCTTCCAACCTCTATCGGGCTCCACATAGAACCGCTGAACCCAGCTTCCTCTCAGACTAGACTTCTCCAGGGCAACCTACACGCTATGGCATTTGGTCAGACACCCTTTTAAGTGTCTCCAAGTGATGTGAAATGTTCTGGACCATCCTTTAAAAAGGCATTTAAGGACTATAAAGACCAGAGATGAAGTCTCAAATGCTTTGAAACCCCCTCTCCACCACACACACACACACACACACACACACACACACACTCTTTTTCTCACCCTTACTCCTTTGTCCTTTTTCTTTCTCTAACAGAAAGAGAGAAACCCAACTAGTGATCATCTGTTAGCATCTAGCGTATGCATCTCAAAAACAAACACTGGGCCTCTACCATCACCTTAGTTCTGCTAAGTGCTTTACAGGGTAAAGGGAGGGCACTGTTGTTTGAAGTATGCATCTATGACATAGTACATATGAATTTTCTGAGTATATCCATAGGACATAGCATCCCCTAGGTGTGAGTTAACATATTCAACACACACACCTTCATAGAATAAGCAAGACCAGAGCATGAGAGGGTGACAGGGAAAAATGACTTAAAAGCCACTTTCTTGTCCCAAGCCTGGTCAGTGTGGTGTGTTCCTGATGACAGAACAAAAGCTGAACTGCTAGCAGACAAGAAAGTACAGAAAACCTCAGAATGGGGAATGTAAGCACTGAGACCAAACGAGAAGCTTCTGAGGTGAAGAGAAGTGTGATGCAGGCCTATGAGAGTGGGATGAATAGCAGGTGGCATCAGAAGGAAGGAGGGAGGAGGAGAAGGAATCACAAGGTACGGGAGGGTGCAACAAGGGATGCGACAGCTCAATGAAAACAGGCCTGAGCTGTGGAGAGTCCAGCAGAGTCCTGACCAAATACAGTAAAACAGTAAAAGCTGATGTGAGATTTTAGTTCTAGCAGAGAAGAAACAAGAAGGGTGTGGCCTGAATGCAATAAACAATTGCTATTTTCTCAGAAATGAACTTAAATGTCCTAATACTGTTTTCTGATATAAAATACTGGAAGAAACAGTCGTTTATATTTCTTCAACTCAAAACTAAATTTCTTGCATTCAAGCAACCTAATTAGGGAATGATTTCTCCCCAGAGGAAAGGTGCCTGGTTAATCTAAGTCTTATGCTCCTCAAGTTGTCAGGCTTATATTGTAAAGTAGAAAGTCTTAAACACCCCTCAAAGTCTAGCTTTCATGGGGAATTTTAAAACAAATGTCTATCCAAAAGCTCTTCATGTTCTAAATCTCACCACAGCTGGAAGGACGGAACAAGTTGTCTTCCTGGAGGACTCGTGCATGTCACGGTGCCATTTTGGACAAGGACAATCACGTGGAAATACCCAAGCAATCAGGAAAATGGCCCAAATCTGCAGCGGCTAGACTCTATATTCTTACTCAGCTCACCTCAGCAACAGTAATTCAGGCCAGGAATTACCACCAATCATGAAGGAACTGAAAAGACTGCACACCCAAGTGCCTTCTGGGATGCCACAATTTAACAGACGCAATAGGAGTGGGAGGGAGGAGACATCAAACCACAGGTCCCCAAAAGCAAGAATGAACAGGTTAGGGTTACAGTCAGAAAGAAGGATTTTAATCATATGCTTCCAAAACCATAACTATGTTACCAAAACAGATGGCTAAGAATATACATTAGAGCCCAGATGTCTGCTCTTACTGGTAAGGATTTGCTAGCAAGAGGAATGTCCAACGTGAGGCACTACATTGCAGTGTGTCCCATTAGGAAGGGAAGTGAGTTGGGAACAAAGTGAACAAGGTTGGCTGTACACAAGTTGGTACTTAGTAACGCTAAGGGGCGAATACATGGCATCCTACAGAGAATGTTTATATTGGAAAATGTTTAAAAACATTTCACATGGACTTAGGGATTTAGCACAGTGGGAGGATAATTGCCTAACAAGCCCAAAGTCTGGGATTTTGTCCCCAGTATGTCTCCCTTCTCCCAAAATCTTTCATATTAAAAAGTAAAATCCAGGGCTAGGGAGATGATGAGTGAGAAGTGTGGGGACAAGTGCTCAGATTACCAGAACCCATAATAAAAGTGGGCCTGTAAGCCCGGTGCTAGGAGGCTGACGCAGGGCACTCACAGGGCAAGCTGGGTAGCTACATTACCTAAACTTGCCAGTACCCGGTTTATAAGAGATCCAGACTCAGTAAATAAGATGCATTGAGAAAAAAATCCAGTAACAATCTGTGGCCACACATATCCATAGACACCATACATGTGTGCATACACACACACACACGCATACTACACACACTTAAAAAAATGAAAATACAAGGCCCATGGAAAAGCTGAGCTTAGCATTAAGCACCTATAACGTCAGCACTCGGAGGGAAGAGGGCAGAAACAGATGGGTTCCAGAGGCTTGTGGGCCAGCTGGCCAGTCCTGCTTAACAATAAGATCCAGGTTCAGAAGGTGGAGAAATTACTGCGGAAGACATCTTGAAGTCAACCTCTGACCTCTACACATGTACACACATGGGCAAGAGCACATAGGTGCACACATAACTGCAGAGAGAGAGACAGAGAGAGAGAGACAGAGAGAGAGACAGAGAGAGAGACAGAGAGCTGGGCTTGATGGCACATACCTGTAATTCTAACTACTCAAGAGGCTGAGGTAGCAAAATCGAAAGTTCAAGGCCTGCAGGGTCTATGAAATGAGATTAAGACCAGCCTGGACTACCTCAAAATAAAAAGTAAAAAGGGAGCTGGAGATACAGCTTATCGATCGGTAGAACAGTCGCCAAGGACACATGAGGAGCCGTATCAATCCTTAGAACCACAGAAAAGCTAGAGACCCCAGTGCATCTCTGAAATAAAAAGTTCTGTAGTGCCCAGTAGTCTGTGGTGCACACCTTTAATCCCAGCACTTAGGAGGCAGAAGCTGGTGGGGCTCTGAGAGTTCTAGGCCATTCTAGTCTACAGAGTGAGTTCTGGGATGGGCAGAACGACACAGAAAAACCCTGTCTCAAAAAATAAACAAAGCCAATCAAACAAAAGCTTTGTCATAATCCCCTCTCGTCAGACTGAATTTTAATCCTCCACAGACATTGAGAAGAAGTAAACACCTTTCCTGTACTTGAGCTGTGAGGTGGAAAGGAAGAGGACATATATCACCCAGAACCTGAACCACTAAGAAAATGTCATCAGCACATTTCCTAATTCCCCTGTCTAGTGCTCTGTCACTCTTTTGCAGATCTCTGACTGTTGCTCAGAACACACACTTAACCTACCACGTACGACAAAGGGCACGAACAGCTGTGTGAAATTCAAGAAACCAGAACTACCTGCTACCACAGTGGTACAAGTGTCAGGGACAGATGAATCCAAGGAGGTAAAGTAAATCCCACACGCTCCCAAGGATTCCTGAAGACACTTGGGCAGAAGGGTCCTGGGAACCAAGTTGGCATTAAATGCTTCAGGTATTAACGGAGCCCTTCAGTGGTCAAGAGGCCCCATCAAGAAAAGAAATCTGGCAGGAAGACAAAACCCCAGCACAAGCTGGAAGACCATCGTTCATTGCAATGAAGAGTCTCAGAGTTCACATGAGGAAGGGGCTCACTTAGCCTGAAGACTAAGGAGGTGACCTGGCCATGGAGTCTTTGTCCAACACTGTATGTCAAGACCTAGACTTTGTTTGTTTGTTTGTTTAGTGTCTAGGTGGTTTTGCCTGCGTGCATGTCTATACCACTTCCATGACATCTCTCTAGCCCATCGGACTAAAGTTGCTGAGACCTTGTAAGGAGCTCTGTGCCAGCCAAAGGGGGAGGCTTGAGATGTGAGTGACGCAGACTGAAGGGTCTTATTCTGAGCTCAGACCTGACCACAGGGCCAGAACTCTCAGCCTAGCTGTGGTACAGAGTCCAGAATTGACACGATCCCATCAAGGGTGTGCACGCTCGTTCCTCTTTGTGCACAGGTGACACACTCTCCACATGGATCTAGGTGGCAAGCACTGGAGACTATACAACTAACTGTCCCTGAAGGAAGGGTGTGTGTGTGTGTGTGTGTGTGTGTGTGTGTGTGTGTGTGTGTGTGTGTGAGACTCTAATGGCAGTATGATAGGCAAACAGGAGGCTATTACAAGCAAGAGACAGTGGGGAATCAGGACGGTGGTCAGCAGACTGCCACGTGAATCTAGGAGGTAGATGCCACAGGCCTGGCTATGACCTGGAACTGGGAACTGAGAGGAGTGACAATCAGATTTGGAAGGTACTTCCAGGAGCTGCACAACAGGACCTGATGGCCATCTGCACAGTAAGAGGATAGCAGAGAGCTTTACTGCATGGCTGTCAGCATAGGAAAAGATATGGAAAGAAGTGCCCATTTAGCATAGGAAATTCATTTGGTTGTATAAAAGTCTGCCTTCAAATTTCAATTAAGTAATTTTTTTGAACCCCTCCTAAGAATCTCCAAAATTAACCACTTGCTGGACACAAAGGGAGTTTGGCTGGGAGAGTAGCCATGTGCATGCTTGACATCTTTTTTGTGATTAGTAGGATTTTTTCTAAATTGGACCCAGTCCTTTGTATCTACTATTATTGAAAAAGAAATGGAGGGAAATATGGTTGGGCTACTGTGATTGTTTGCATATGCTTGGCCCAGGGAGTGACACTATTAGAAGGTGTGGCCATGTTGGAGTAGGTGTGTCATTGTGGGCATGGACTTTAAGACCCTCATCTCTAGCTGCCTGGAAGCCAGTGTTCTGCTTGCAGCCTTCAGATGAAGATGTAGAACTCTCAGCAACTCCTGCACCGTCCCTGCCTCGATGTTGCATGTTCCCGCCTTGATGATAATGGACTGAACCTCTGAACTTGTAGGCCAGCCCCAGTGAAATGTCTTTATAAGACTTGCCTTGGTCATGGTGTCTGTTCACAGCAGTAAAACCCTAAGACAGCTACTAAAGAGGAACTGGAAACCTGATGAAGATCTGCGTGTCAAAAGAGTGTTTTATGGAGAAAACAAGAAGCCCTAAGCCAGTCCTGGGAATACTAAAGAGTTCATTCAGTTGCAACAGGCCAACCCGAGCTTTGGGGTCTGTTTTGTTTTGTTTTTGTTGTTGTTTGTTTGAGACACTTTCTCTGTGTGGCCTCTAGAATTTGCTCAGTAGACCAGGCTGGCCTTGAACTCCACCTGCCTCTGTCAGAGCGGTGGGATTAGAGGAGTGCACCACCAGCCACAGCGGCCTAACGCCGACTTTGTGAAGCTACTAGAGAGCAGACCTACACACAGTAGGTCTGCAACAGCAGAAATGGAGCATGCACAAGCCTGGTCAGTGGGAGACTGCAGGGCAGATGAAGATTGCTGCAGCATAGAAGCAGGCTGCAGAAGGCTACACCTGAAGCAAATGTCACAGGGCACCTTAGTGCCAAGAACACATAGTCTTGTTTTTTCTACTAGGTATATATAATTCTCTACTTTGGCAAAAGACACCTTTATTACGGGGATAGTAACATGCATTTGGTTGAGAGTAACTGTACCTGCCAAAAAGCAGTGTGGATATAGGGGAAAGTATTTGTAGGTTTTTTTGGCTCCTAAAAAAAGTAGACCGTTAGGAAGCCATGAAATGGAATTCCAGATAATCCCAGATATGTACTCTGAAGGACACCAGTTTGATGGGTAAAGCTTGTGCTTGCATTCACAGGTTTCTCTCACCCACACCACTGCAAGACCCATCCGTTCAGCCTCATTCTACACAGCACCTGCTTATTCTCCAGTTAAAGGATAAATGTAGGCATACTATTTTTGTAGACTCTGTAAAGTTTACCTTGTGTTATTCAAATGCTGACTTCTATGCCCTCAGATCTTATTTCAATCCATGCAAGGCATTGGAATGCTTATACCAAGAGTATACTGTCTCAAGTTTGTATAAACAATCCTTACCATTTATACTCTGCCTTGTCAATAAATGCTTATTACCCAAGGGCTGGGCAGAACAGAGAATCAGGAGGGAAATCCACCAGCTGGGGGGAGGGAGAGAAGAGGGAGAGGGGATGGAGATGGGGGGGGGGGTCAGCAAGGAGGATGGAGGATTTGGAGCCATGAGGAAGGGGTTGTTGGGAAGAGATCATGGAAACATGCCTGAAGCCCAAATAGCCAGAGCAATAATAACATGCAAGTGTCATGGGATGGGGCTGGAAGGCAGACAAATTAGCATAGAAGGTCAAGATAGATCATTTAGCTAGTCAACTATTGAAGTGCCGTTTTAAATAAATCTTAGTTTCTCTATGTAGTTCTTGGGAACTAGAATAAAGAAATACAGCTGTTGGATTAATTCACTGTTATATTAAAGATAACTCTTTTATAGTTAGCAGGTACCCTAGTCTGCTCAAACATCAAAACATCACAAACTGAGGGGCTTAAGTAACTGACAATTATTTTTCATAGTTCTGGATGCTGGAATTCTGAGATCAGGATGCCAGCATGGCTTGGCTCTTGTCCAGGAATCTCTTCATGGCTAGAGACATCTCATTGTGCCCTCACATGACTGAGAGAAAGATACACAGACAGACAGGTCTGTCCTGTTCTCACAAGGACACTAACGCAAGTGTGGAGTCTCATCCTTATGCTATTTGTGAAGTCCCCAGAGTCACACACCATTACCTTGAAGCTTAAGGAGCCAGCCTGTGGAGTTGGCAGGAACACATCCGGAGATGTCAGGTAATTTCATTTGTTTGGTTTGTTGTTGCTGCTGCTGTTGTTGTTTGAGACAAGAGCTCTCTAAATAGCCCTAGTTGTCCTACAACCCACTATTGTAGACCAGGCTGGCCTTGAACTCATAGAGATCTGCCTGCCTCTGCCTCCCAAGTACTGGGATATAGTATGTGTCTAAAATGTCAGTACTAAGGAGTCTAAGTGACAAGAATCACAAATTTGAGGACAGCCTATATAGCTATACAGCAAGATATTATCTCAGTTTTTAAAAATTATTTTCCAATTATTCAGTTTTAGATTACCAACCGTAAAACTATGTGAGTCACTTTTGTTTCAGGAAAGCAAAAGGATACCTTTCTAATAAATCATATAAAGGCAGAACAGGGTCTCTTATATTCTGTTTGGTCCCCATCTCTCTCCAAGCTCAGTTTACCTCCACCTGCTCTACTCCTGCCACACCCATCCATTCCAATGCTCTTCAGTTGAGGAAACACCAACCCTCACCCTAGTTACTTTTCTCATTGCTGTGGCAAAATACCAAACAGAAGTAACTGAAGGGGGAAGAAGTTTATTTGGCTCACAGGGCTGGTTGTGTTTTGTTTTACTTTATGTGCCACGGGCATGCCTGGTGTTGTGGAATCCACAAAAGAATTGCTGGATTCCTTGAAACTAGAATTACAGACCATTATGAGCTACCATACAAGCACTAGGAATCAAATCCAAGTCCCCTGGAAGAGTTGGCAGAGCTCTGAACCACTGAGTCATCTCTCCAGCCCCAAGCTAAGGCATGACCGGAGAAGCTTGGTCCATGTGAGTGGAAATGGAGGCTGCTGGCGACATCATGCTGAGCAATGAGAAAGTAGGTTCCAGCTATAACCCTCGGGACTCTCCCCAGGGGCTTACCTCCAACAGTCAGGCCTTACTCTTTTAAGTTTCTACAACCTCCCAAAAGAGTACCACCAGCTGTGGACACGAGCCTGTGGGAGATAACCTCAAACTCCAACAATAACACTCCACCATACTCTCATCACTAGAGGCTCTTCTCTCCCTGAGGTCTTGCTCAAAGGATGAGTTCTCTGTGGGGCCTGTTGAGAAGTGCAGTCCCTCAACCTTGCCCCTGCCCAGTGCTGACCCTCTTTCCTGCTCTGGTTTCTCCACAGCTCTCTTCACCACAGATTTCTTCTCTGTCTGTGTCCCTATTAGAGTCAAAACCCTGAGCTCAGGCAAAGGAGGCTTTTTCTGTTTTGTTTTTTTTTTTTTTTTTTTTTTTCTTCTCCTGGATGTATCTTCAGGTTCTATAATAGTTCTTAGGAACTATTACATGATTATCTGTAACGTCATAATATAGTAGTATACTAATAGTTTAGATATGGCAATCTTGAAGCATTTAGTTATATTTCCAACCCTCAGTATCAGTGTGTCACTATCGTTCACAGAAATATAAACTGAAGCTACTGCTATCTAGGACTCGATTTAATTTTAAAATGTAACTCTGCTGGGTTTGGTGATAAACATCTATAATCCTGTCACTTGGAAAGTAGAGTGAGAGAATCAAGAGTTCTAGCTCCACAAGGAGTTTGAGGCCAGTCTAGGCCACAGGAAGCCCTGTCTCAAACAAAAACAATAACAAAACCAAAACAACCCCTCCACAGTTCATTCTTAGCAATGGGATCTATGACATGATGGGTGACACTTTAAGTGGTTAGATTGTTAAGTAAGTACCATTAACCCATTCTTAAACATAACAGCTCCTGTCTGCTAAGCAGTGGTGGCAGACTCCTTTAATCCCAGCACTCCAGAAGCAGAGGCAGGTGGATGTCTGAGTTTGAGATCAGCCTTATCTACAGATGGGAGTTCTAGGACACCAAGGCCACAGAGAAACCCTGTCCTGAAAAACCAAAAACCAAAACCAGCCAAACAGACAAAAATAATAATAAAAAACCAAATTGCTGTCTGAGCTCCTTACTTAGTGCTAGGCCCTATGGATGGGATCTACCTGTGGCCTCTCCTACTCTGTTCTCAGCTGTCTTCCCACACGGCTACTTACTGCTGGATTAATCTACAGGGGGAACACTTGATGAGTCACTCACCTGTTCAAACATGCTAATAGCTCCCAATTTCCTGTTTAATCAACCAGGCTCAACATACCCTGTGGCTCTCCCACTCTCTACCTCCAGTGTCTCATGGACCAGCCCAACTGTGCAACCCTCTTTTCCCCAAAACCCACCTCCACCCCAGTCACAGCTCACCTCTGAAATCATCACTCACCAGTATTCTGTGCTCAGATGGGTACAGGCTCACAACACATTGCCAGAACCTTTCTTGAGCTATTACAGAACCATGTTCTACATTGAAGCTCTGTCTTTGATCCCTATCAAACTATAGGTACCTTGAGGACAAGGTCTTTTTCTTCAATGTCCCATATAGTATCTTTCCCAAGCTAAGGTTTTTCTATTAATACACATTAAATTGAATAAAAAAAAACCTATTTCATCTCTAGTCCACAGGGAAGGACAGATTGATTATGTATTTGAGTAAGTAACAGACAAGCCAAGCCCCGGTTGTGCTGGGCACAACCAAGGCTACTTGTGAAATAATGTGTGCAGGGAGCAGGGAAAGGACAGGCTTGAGTGGCAAAGATGTCTTGTCTTGCCTTGAAACATTAAAATTCAATGACTAAAATATTTCTCCCAGTCCTTTGTGACTTGTTGGTTCTCAGTTTTGAAATTTAAAAAATTCTACTTTCATTATAAAACACTTAAAGGTTAAACACTTAACCATGAAGGGGAGACCATATATGTGTCCTCAGAGCCTACAACACAAAGAGGACACTGAGAATGCTCTTTGGGTCACTCACTCCTCAGTGCTGGCTCTTTGGGTGCCATAAAGGTCTTGCTGCTCCATGCAGGTTCCAAAGAGGTGGGGCAGGATGCCCCAAGAACTTGAGCTGGCCTTTGCTATGGATAAAAAGCAGGTTTACTGCAGTACTGACAGAATGACGTGTGACCTGACATATGACAATATTTTTCCATTTGGAAGACTGTTTAACAAAGGAAAATTAATGCTGTGCTGATGAAAATAATAAGTCATGGAGACATGATGAAAGAGAACACACCAGTCAGGTCTGAATTAAGACCAAGTAAGAGGGGTGGGGATTTAGCTCAGTGGTAGAGCGCTTGCCTGGGTTCGGTCCCCAGCTCCGAAAAAAAAGAAAAAGGAAAAAAAAAAAAAAAAAAAAAAAAGACCAAGTAAGAATTACTAATGGACAGAATAACAGGAGACACTGAGACACTGAAATCCCTGAATTTGGGAAGTGCATAGCTTTGTATGGGACGATCACTTTGGAAATTAGGTACAATGAATTCCCCAGCTGCAGAGCTCCCCACCACCAGAAGGGAATGATGGCAAGATGGATGCGTAAGAGTTAAGTGAGAAACAAGCCTCATCTCAATAACTCAGTTAATGTGGTTAGGTGGGGTGGATGTCAAGTCTTCCAGGCCCTGGTTATTTCAGGCTCTGTAAAAAGCAAGTTGAGTAATCTGAATGGTTGAGAAGATATCGTCTTGTAATTATGATTACAAGACTCTAATCATTAGAACTTAACAAATCTTATGCAGCAGGTCTTCAGAAAGCCCAAGCAGCCAGAGCTATTAATAGAAAAGCCTAGAGCTATTGAAACTCAGGGCAGAAGCAATGAAGCATAAGAGATAAGACAGTTTCTTCATCTGCTGCACTCAATGCAGTCGTAACAGTTCAGGCTTTAGACTCTCCCTCTTTTGATTAGAAGTCCTTTTCCTCTTTTTACCCCATTCTCCATTCTTATTTTATTAAACAGCGGATAACCATTTTCCATTGGAATGTGTTTACTTGGCAGCAGCTAAGTTTCTGTGTCACTCAAGGACAATCCGAATTACCTTCTTTTAAAGTCCACTTGATGGAGCCTGTCCTCTTGCTGACAGCATGCAAACTTCCGTCCAGGGTGGAAACAAATAACAAGGCTTCAGGCAGTGTTACTGTGCTGGCTCTTCCAAAACTCTGCAATGACATAGAGTACCTTCGTGTCAATCCACTCCTTCACCCCGGGCATATATTAGCACAAACTCCTGCCCTCAAAATCATCCTTCACATGACCGACCATCCATCTTCCAGATGGAGAAACCGAGGTTGGAGGACCTATGTTCTCATCGTAGAGCACGTCTCCAGACAAGAGCTGAGTCAACTTTATTCTAAGTGTTGGTCCTTCCCACAAACCGACATGACAAAAAATGAAACAGCCCATGGGCAAGATGTCCCTGAGATGGAAGGGTCAGGATGGCCAGCTCTCTGGCTTCCTTCTCTTGGGTCACTTTTACTCTATAAAACCTTGGCATGACAGAAGAACCCATAATAAAAAAATAATAGCTACTTCTTATATGCCAGGAGATTTTCCAAAGCAAATAATTAGAGGAACACATTTAAAGTAAAATAGGAAATTAGCCTTTATTATATAAAACAGTGTATATGCTAAAATATCAAGGTTCTTGGGCTAGGGAGACGGCTCAGCAGTTAAGAGCATTCTCCTCTTCCAGAGGACCCCAGCTCAACTCCCAGCAGCTATGCTAGGCACTCATAACAGCTTCTAACCCAGTCCTAGAGGCTCTGATGTCCTCTTCTAGAACCCATGGGCTCCCATACTATGAGTATACGTATACATACATCTATGCAAAGACATTTTTTTAAAAATTGGAAGGACAGGGGTTGGGGATTTAGCTCAGCGGTGCGCAAGGCCCTGGGTTCGATCCCCAGCTCCAAAAAAAAGAAAAAAGAAAAAAAAATTGGAAGGACAATACACTTCAAAAACGTCAAGATTCCAAAGTCATTTATAATCATGTGAATTGAAGCCACTGTGACTGAGGAAATAGACTAGCTCCAAACTTTTCTTCACAATCAAAATACAATTTAAAGCCTAGCTCATTTAATAAATTATGAAACACTATTCAACAAATTATGAGACTAGAGGGCCAAGTGTGGTGGCTTGTGCCTATCTAGTCCCAGAACTTTAGAGGGGAATACAAGAGGGTTATTATGGCTTGGGTTACATAGCCAGGATTCGGGGGGGGGGGGGGGCGCGCACAGATTGATTTTAAAATTTATTTTATTTATATATTTTAAAAGTTTTTTTTTATGTGTAGGAGTGTTTTGCCTAAATATATGTAAGTGTACTACATGGGGGTCTGGCATCTGCAGAGACCAGCAGAAGATATCAAATCATGGAACTGGAGTTAACAGACGGATGTGAATTTGGGTGCTGAGATCCCAACTAGGGTCTTCTGCAAAAGCAGACAGTACTCTTAACTACTGGGCCGTTTCTCTAGCCAAGATAAAAACGCTAAGGCAGACTATTTTAGGGCTGGGAACATGGCTCAGTGGCACAGCGGTTGTGTAAAGTCAAGTTCAGTTCCCAGAAGTAAGAGTGAGATAAAAAGTCTAAAGAGCAGCTCAGCAGTCAAGTTCAGGTCCCAGCACCCACACTGGGCAGCCCCCTCCCCTGTTAGCAACCCCAGCTCCCACAGAATCTATGATCTTTGCACTCCATTGGCACCTGTGTTCACATGCACATACCCAAACACATAATTTCACAACTAAAGACTGTGAAAATTACCTTTATCATCCATTGCTAGTAACAGAGAGAAGCGTGAGTATAAGATTTCTTTTTTCTTTTTTTTAAAGATTTATTTACTTACTATATATAAGTACACTGTAGGTGTCTTCAGACACACCAGAAGAGGGCATCGGATCCCATTACCGATGGTTATGAGCCACCATGTGGTTGCTGGGATTTGAACTCAGAACCGTTGGAAGAGCAGTCAGTGCTCCTAACCACTGAGCGATCTCTCCAGCCCGAGTATAAGATTTCTTAAAAAGAGTTAATTTAGGGGCTAGAGAGATGCCTCCCCGGTTAGGAACACTGACTGTTCAAGACTGAAGTTCCATTCCCAGCACCCACAGGGCAGTTCACAACTGTCTGTACTCCAAGATCTGACCTCACACAAACATACATGTAGGCAAAACGCCAATGCAGATATATATAAATAAATATTTTTTAAAAATTTATTTAAAGTAATATTTTCATACTTGTATGTCATTGCACCTGCGCATATTGACTCACATCACTTTCCCTTGCTCTAACACACACACGTGCATACATACATACATACACACACACACACACACACACACACACACACACACACACACACACACTTGCTCTTTTCCTCCCTCAAATGGCCCTGTAGGAAAGCATAAGTCCCTCATACTTTAGATACATGTTTCAATTTTTATACCCTAAAGAAAAAGTTCCTGATACAGAATAATCTCTGGGCACGGTAACGCTATGTGTATTTTTTAATGGACTCAATTTCCTAATATTTAAAAAGCTGAAACAAACTGAAGCATAGCTCAACAAATGTTACATATGTCATTAACACAGACCTTAAGAGAACTCTATGATACAGAAAATTGCTCATATACATTAGCCACTGAAAAAATACAGAACACAAACGCTGGTGTGCACTGTGGTTCTGATTATACTGGCTGGAGGCTGCATGTCCTCTGCCTTTGCTAGGATTCTGCACCCTTACCACAGTGTTTCCATAGGAGCTGTCACAACTCATATGACAGTTGATAGTTTCCTAGAGAGCCCTGTTGAGATGGGCCCCAGTCAACTGTGCCTGTGCCACACTTTTGTAATCGACGTTTCTTTTCCTTTTCACTAGGGTATCCTACAAGTTATCTAGATCGTGTGTGTGTGTGTGTGTGTGTGTGTGTGTGTGTGTGTGTGTGTGTGTTTGAGGTAAGAGAGTCTTGAATTTAAGCAGGTCAACAATGCTTGCTTAAACTGCAACATCTGGATTTTGGTATAAGCACTCTTTTTGGAATATAACTGTCTTTTCCTGTTAAAAACAAAAGGATTGGGCAGTTCCTTGTGAATGGAGCCTGGCTCCAGAATGGTCACTCTCTTAAAAATGATAAAGGACAGGCCCTGACAGTTCTCTTTAGGGCAGCCTAAGATGGCAGGGCAAGCACTCCAGACCCTGTACTCCTTTTTCATGGGGAGATCCAGAGGTGGCACCCAATGGAGGTGAAGTTGGGAGCAGCTGCCAGAACTTGGCTCATCCCCTGGCGTGCTGGCCTGGAGGACAGGAGGTGTGGCCCTTGCTTTGATATGGATAAAGAGCCAACTTTACTGCCGCCAGGTGATCTGTTACCTGCGGATGGCCTCAAGTTTGAGGATGAAGAGCCAGTTTTTAATTCTACCTGAGGAACCCGGAAATAAGACTAAGAGAAACCACAGAAGCCTCAAGGGTGGTACCTGTCCTACCTCAGGATCCAAAGGTCACTGTTTGGAAATGATTGAAATCATTTTAGTTCACAAGGTCCAGAGAGTAACAAGTTATAAGTGGATCTGCCTTCCCCTGACATGAGAAAACCGCATGGCCCAGAGTAAATAGCTATCACAGGAATGACCGCTCTGTAAAGCCAGTCTTGGAACCCATGCAGGAACCCAATCCAGCTGGCTAAAGTAGAAAATAAGAAACTTGGTAGAGTTTTGTAGCTTTTAACCATATGGAAAAGAGAGAAAGACAAAAGAAGTCTGCAGAGAAACTCTGTTCAAAGACGGAGAGAATGCTTGCCCTCCATCGTTCCCTGGACCTCAGCAAGAAGGGCTCTCCTTAAGCTCAAGGCACTTCTGCCCTTAAAACAAAGTCCAATTTGTGTACATTTGCTGCAATTAGGTTTCTATTACTTGTCCCAGTGTATACCCTCCCCTGCCTACTTCTATTTAAAATCATCGAGCGGTGGGTCTTAAGAGATGGCTGGCAGGTAAGAGCCCATGCTGTTCTCGAAGAGGACCAAGGTTCAGTTTCCAGAACCCATGTGACAGCTTACAACGTTCTGTAACTCCATTCCCAAGGGATATAGTGTTCTCTTCTGGCCTCTGTGGGCACCAAGTACCCATGCAGTATATACACATACCTTCAGGCAAAACTCTCATACACATAAACAAAAATAAATAAAATCAGAATGCTGAGGAGATTGCACAGAAGGTCAGGGGTTTTGCCACCAAGCCTGATGACCTGAGTTCAATTCACAGTATCCACAGAGTGGAAGGAGAGAGCTGCTCCTGTGAGCTGTCCTCTGACTTCCACATATGGTACATAGGAAAAAAACAAAAAACAAAACTTAAACACACACACACACACACACACACACACACACACACACACACACACACAAGCTGGGCGGTAGTGGTAAACACCTTTAATCCTAGCACTGGGGGTTGGGGGTGAGGTGGAGGGAGTAGAGGAAAGTAGCCTTATCTACCCTTATCTACAGTGATTTCCACGACAGCCAGAGCTAAAACAGAGAAACCCTGTCTTGATAAAACAAAAGACAAAAAACAAAAACAAACCAAAAAAGCCTACTGAGAGAAAATATTACAATATTATAGCACTATTATTTTCTCCTTTATTTTCTAAATTTTTAATAGTATGATCATGTAATTTGCAACGAGGCTTTGATAAACTAGAAAGAAAACAAACAAGTTTACAGGTGAGAGAGAAGCTTACAGTTGCAACACTAATGCAAGCACCTGAGTTCAGGGAGCACACTTTGAATTTCAGGAGATCAGGCAACTCCACCGCTTTTGACTATTAGCAGTCACCAAAAGCAACAAGGCTTAAAGAGGCAAAGTCTCCCAAGCAGATCATGAGCATCAGAGTGAGAGTCGGCACTAGTAATCCCTGAAGCACATCACAGTGCAGAAAATGCCCCTGGTATCTCATCGCAGTAACAGAATTTAAAACACTCCACGGGCTGGAGAGGTGGCTCAGCAGATCAAGGCATCTCTTCCAGAGGTTCTGAGTTCAATTCCCAGCAACTGCATGGTGGCTTAACAATCTGTAACAGAATCTGATGCCCTCTCCTGACATGCATGAAAACTGAGCACTCATATGTAAATAAATAAATCTTAAACACAAAAGCACTCGAGCATCAATGCTCATTTACTACTGATGTGGAGACAAAAGCCACCCACCTTGTTTGAATATCTTGGAAACACAGGAAAAGCAATTGTCTGTGGTTGACTGGTGAACCGAAATAAACCCCTCATCACACAAGTAGTACAATCTTCTAAAAAAAATCTCAAAAAACACAAGGTTTGAAGAGAAGCTGGATTAGTTACTGAGCTCTAGGCCAGTTCATGTCCACAGGAACCTCACAACTCTTGCCAGGCTTGGCAAGTTTGCCCTTAACTGATTCAATTTGGGTGCCCCTGGGGAGCTGTTATAATTAATTCTAGTTCTTTCATGTTCTTCCCCCTCCTCCCCTCTCTCTCCTCCTTCCTTCCCCACACCCCCATTCCTGAGACAGGGTCTTTCTATGTAGCCTGTCATACTCATAAGTATGTATTACGGTGTTTCAAAACCTCAAGCATAATTTATCCCTCCCTTTGAGATAGAGTTTTACATAGCTCAGGTTGGCTTTGGACTCTGTATATAGCCAATAATAATCCTGCTTCTACACCTCTGGTTTATGTGGTACTAGGATCAAACCTAGGGTTTCATATATACTAAGGAAACACTATCAACTGAGCTACTCTTTCAGACCTTCAGCAATTTTCTTAAACAGGAAAATACCTGTCTCTAAATATAGTTGCTATAATTAACGTGAATTAAATATACTCCTAGATGCCTTTTGTGATACTGATCACAGCCAAGAACTATTTGTACCTGAACACTGAAAAACACTGCTTCATGATAATGAACTTGCCCACTGCCTCTGCCTAGCCATTTCAGACTTTAGTACTCTTTTCCCCTACAACAGAGGAAAAACAGGAACAGACTCTATAGCTAAACACGCTAGTTTCCAGAGGGCCTGAAAACAGAAAAAGGTCACACTTACATCTGCTTTATGTTCTCTGGAAATTGATGTTTAAAACAAATACACATATACTCCTAGCTTGGAGATGGCTCTAGAAAGTGACCAATAAGAAAACCTGTGGTGGGGTTGGGGATTTAGCTCAGTGGTAGAGCGCTTGCCTAGGAAGCACAAGGCCCTGGGTTCGGTCCCCAGCTCCGAAAAAAAAAAGAACCAAAAAAAAAAAAGAAAACCTGTGGTGGGTTAGATAACAGGGACAAGTATTTCAGCCTACCATAAAACCACACACCTACTGGTTCCCAAAGACATCAGGCTCTGTCTAAACAGCCCCTCTCATAAAAGGTGACCACAAATCATTTGGAATTTTCCAGCCTTTGAAGTAATTATGCTTGCTGCAAATTGTACTGTCCCACTTACAAGACTGCAGCATAAAGAGGAATGTAATTGCTGTTCCATTTATAAATCTCCCCAATACACACACACACACACACACACACACACACACACACACACATTCATATTCTCTCTCTCCCTCCATCCCCGCTTCCTGGAACCTACAACTGGCCATGAACAATCAAGCTGCCTTCTGCAGCAGAAGGACTCTTTATCTCCTTATCAGGGCTTAACTCTACTAGTCAGCTTGTTCCAGAGGTAAAGAGAAAGCAAAGGGCTTGAAGGAGTTCATCTGGGGGGCTGAAGAGATGCTCAGTGGTTAAGAACACTGGCTGCTCTTCCAGAGAACATAGGTCCAAATTCCCAGCCCCCACGTGGTGGCTCACAAACATCTGTACCTTCAGTTCCAAAGGATCTGCGTTCCTCTTCTGACTTCTCAGGGTACCAGGCACACAAGTGGTACACAGATATACATACAGGCAAAACAACCTTAATCATAAAATAAAATAATGTTTTTAAAATAAAATAGTTTCTTTTGGTTGGCTAAAGATGTAGCCTAGCTGGTGGGGTGCTTGCCTACCATGCATGAAGCCCTGTGTTGGATCCATAGTACTATATAAACCAGGCAGTGGTGAATGCCCATTATATAACCACCACCTGGGAAGTAGAGGCCGAAGTTAACCCTGGTCACTGAGGAAGTTCACGGCCAACCAAGGAACATGAGACTCTACACAAACTAGAAAAAACAGAGTCCGTTTTGGTTCACTAATGTGTGCACAGTACAGGGTCACTGGTAAGACAGGGAAGAAGCAGGTCAGTGAGACCAAGTCCCAAAGTGCTTTGTTCTACTACCCAGTTTGGACAGATAGACTCTTGACAGCGATTAGATCTGCATGTCTCTAAATGAAAACTAATCAATTTTAAGTGAATTAAAATGTGCTAAAGAATGAGAGTTTATAATTATTAGCTCTAACAGGAATATTCAGAAGCAGGCAGGGCATTTTCCCAGGGGCAGGCCGACAAGACCTTGTATGTTTGTGCAGCACAGATGTCAGCCTGCGGTGGGAAGCAGAGGTCAGTAACAAACAGGCCGGATTACTCTCTCCTCCTTAGACGACTCGTGCTGTATTAGCACAACTGGTCTTTAAAAAAAAAAATAGGGGCTGGAGAGATGGCTCAGCAGTTGAGCACTGCCTGCTCTTCCAGAGAACCCAGGTTTAATTTTCAGCACCACATGGCAGCTCACCACTGTCTGTAACTCCTGTACTGTCGGCAATAACCCATCAACCATTCAATTCAGTTCCTCGGCCAGCCCACTGCCTGTTCCATTTCCTGACAGTTTTAGTAAAAGTAACAATGGCATCTGCTTTGGATAGGAGTCAGGGGTCTCAACTGACTTACAAGACTGAAGCATAAAGAGGAATGTAATTACTGTTCCATTTATAAAATTCCCCAACACACACACACACACACACACACACACACACACACTCACTCATATCCCCGTTCCCCCTTCTGTGCTCTTGTAGAGGACTCAGGTTAAGTGTCCAGTACCCGAATGGTGGCTCACAAAGCCCTTTAACCTCCAGTTCTAGAGAATCCTAACCCCTCTTCTGGCTTCTTCAGGTGCCAGGCATACATGTGGTGCACATGCATATGTGTGAGCATTTATACACACATACCAAAATAAATCTTCTCCATTAAAAAAAAGAGAATTACAACCTGGACACACTGATTTTTTTCCTCTTCAGACAGGGTTTCTCTGTGTAGCCCTGGCTGTCCTGAAACTCACTCTGTGGACCTCAAACTCAGAGATCCGCCTGCCTCTGCCTCCCAAGTGCTGGGATTAAAGGTGTTTGCCAGCCCAGATTCACTGATTTTTCAAGAATATCAGAAACTTCTCTGGTATATCACCACAGACTCTAGTCCTGTAGTGCTTTAATAAGTAAACAAATAAATTAACTCAATAAATAAAACACCTATAGAGCATGTCAACCCAGCAAGAAGCCCTCAGCATAGTGTCCTATAACAGAGATAGGCATTAAAAGATATTTTAAAGAATATTTGCATCTACAATTCTGCTCGCACAGTGTTACCTGCTAAAAATGCAAGCGGAGCCAGACACTGGAGATTCTGGCTGCTTTACAAAGTATTCAGCAGGGTTCAGTGTGCCATTGAATCACATGGAAAAGGCTGTGCCCAATAGTGACCAAAGGGCATCAAGAAGTCACAGCAGTAGGGCTAGGGAGATGGCTCAACAAGGCTCCTGACACTGAGCCTGACACCTGAGCTTGCTCTTCAGCACCGCATAACAAAAGCAAAGCAACCCCTGCAAGCTGACCTCTGACTTCCACACACAGGCCCAAATATCACTCATATACACATAATTATGATGAATAAAATACTTTTAAAAATTCCCACTAGCGGGGCTGGGGATTTAGCTCAGTGGTAGAGCGCTTGCCTAGGAAGCGCAAGGCCCTGGGTTCGGTCCCCAGCTCCGAAAAAAAGAAAAAAAAAAAAATTCCCACTAGGCAAGATGACACATTCACAACAACAGCATGAGAGAGAAATCAGTGTCTGATAAGAATACAAATCTATTACACAAAGCCCCTCTGCCAAAGAAAGCCCATCTGATCCACAGAGGACCAAGCCTCTTGTACAGTCCAAGGAAAAGGGCTGAATTCTCAAGAAGGAGGTCTGCCTTTAGGTAAAGGCCGTTGACACAGATACTAAGACATTTATTTTAATCCAATGCTGCCTCCAATCCCATCTCATTCAAATATCTGATCCAACAACAAAAAACAGTGCAGAATCGGGGCTGGGGATTTAGCTCAGTGGTAGAGCGCTTACCTAGGAAGCGCAAGGCCCTGGGTTCGGTCCCCAGCTCCGAAAAACGAAAAAAAGAACCAAAAAACAAAAAAAAAACAAAAAAAAACAAAAAAACAGTGCAGAATCAGAACACTGGTGGCAGTAAGAGCTTCCTCACGTCTACTTTTAATGAGCTTCATTCAGTATGTACAGTTTTAAGGGTTTCAGAACAATCCTAAACCGTTCCAAATTCTGTCACGCCAAGTTTGCCTGTACTGTCGGCAATAACCCATGAACCATTCAATTCAGTACCTCGGCCAGCCCACTGCCTGTTCCATTTCCTGACAGTTTTAGTAAAGGTAACAGTGGCATTTGCTTTGGATAGGAGTCAGGTATCTCAACTGGGGAGGTAATAAAGGGCAAGGCCTAACTGAATATACTGTGTGGTTTCCAATGAAGCAGCTCACAGAGTTAAACTAGCATTTGTGGCAATTTTAGGGTGTGGTGTAATTAACCACCACCCAAGACAGTTACAACTCTTCAGCTCAGTTCAGGCTATCCCTCTGCTTTACCAGATAGATCTGACAGAAGGCACTGCCTAAGTGCACTTTATTCCTGAGCACAAAGGTGGTTGCTTTCACAACAGGTGGCTGTGTCCTACTAACTAGGTGTAGGGCCCAAGGCTCAGTCTAAGTTCAGTCATTTGTTGTTCTGCTTGTCTTCGTGGTCCTCCTGCCATGCTGGAGAAGAAAATATACTCTGTTAAAAAAAGTGCTTCAGGAAACCCTTTACCACATATATCATGGACCAGAAAACATTACCTTGTTCTTTGACAGAATGTTATCAAATCCCCAAGGTGCCTGAGGAGTATTAAAGATCTAGGGCAAACCACTCATTTTATAGATACAAAAACACAAAGGTGATATGATTTTATCAGCTGAGCCTTACTGTACAGGCGTGGCCATTGTTTTCCCACTGTTTTCACTGAAGAGAAATGACTGCAATTTAGACTTTGTAACAATTAAGAAACTGGCCAGGTTTACTTATCTTGATGGAGAACCACCTCAATCTAGACTAATAAAGAGCTGATTAGACTACAAATTTGTGAGGTGCACCAACCTGACTTCTTTAAAGCTGAACTCCTCTTAAATATGGATACTCATGTACGATTAACCTATTATTAGAGTGTTCATGTGGAAACCCCAAAGGGAGAATAAGTCTCAATTACATAGCACATTCTGAGTCCTGATAGTAATCTGAAGCTGTCAATTTTGATCTTTACACTTCCCTAGAGATTCCTTGGGGCAGAGGGAGTGGGAAGGGAAGAGGTCAAAGAGAAAGTGGATAAGTGTTCCAGTTAAATTTAAATTATCTACAAACAACTGTATTATGACATAATTGCCACCTACACTTGCCAGATGTTGCCAAGCACTATGATAAGAGTTAAACAGCATGAAACACTCTGGCTCAGACACCTGGCCAGACCCCAGCAGAATCCCCAGGTCTAAATACACTGGCTTGTTACCATCTCTCCCTACTCAGTCCACAGCAGCATAGTGAGCTGAATCCATGTATTCATCCACACCACACAGACCAAACAGCAGAGCTGCTTACGCTCCTGAGATATATAATTTTTGAGATGAAAAGACCAAAGGATCACCTTCTCAACCCTCTCATTGCCCAGGGAAGAAATCAAGGCCCTCAGGGGTGAAGTGACTTACCCGAGTCACCATAGACAGTTAACCACAGACACAGGGCAGGCTCAAGGCTCTACCTCCCAATCTGGTCTTTTGCCCACTGTTCCTGAGCTATAATTTTACTACTTTAAGTAATAGTTGTCTGAGAGCCATAAGCCTACATCATTTCAGGTCTGAAACTCCCTCCTCAGCACCCTAGTGGGATGGAGGGTCAGCATTCTGCTTTGATATAAGGGTTAGTCTTAAAGAAGACGGTGATATAATTTATAGATTCTCTAAAGATACATATATATCACATAGCACAGCAAGTTAGACAAGGTAAAGTCTTTATCTTTTGCTTTTTTAAGTGTGTGTGGGGTTTTGACTGCATGCATATCTACGCCTGGTGCCTGAGGAGGCCAGAAGATGGCATTGAAGCCCCTGAAACTGTAGTCATAGATGACTATTGCCATCATGTAGGTACTGAGGATTGAACCTGGGTCTTCTAGAAGAGCAGCCAAGTACTCTTGCCCACTAAGCCATCCCTCCAGCAGCTAGGGTGGGGCTTTAAAAAAAAAGTTCTAGATGAAAATTCGTGAGATCCTACTATCCATGTAAGTGTGTGGGAGTAATACCACAAAAAGTCATAGCCTTAATCTTCATAAAAATTTCCTATAGCACACACCAATCCAATCCAGACCTTTTCCTAATTTAAAAAAAATTATGTTTTAGATGACATCAAAATTTATGTACTTAAAAGTGTACAACTCAGTAGCAGGTAAAAGCACTTGTCTGAGATCAATGCCATGAACCCACCCACGGGATACAGGGAGAGAATCCAGTCCTGAGTTCCAAATGCATGCATAGGCATGTTCACAGACACAGACGCACGCACATGCACACTTAATTAAAAAAGCTCTTCAAGAACAGGCACTACTGTTATTAACTGTTGTAAAGCCACCATGTTGTACAGTAAGCCCCTTGGACAACTCGTTCTAATTGTTTACAAAGGCCTCTAGTGAGAGGAGGACACAGCCATTGCTCACTGGTTACTCTTTCAATGTCACTTAATGTCCCTGCACATGAGCAAATGCACACTGCTGCCTATGGACAACTTACCTCAACGGCAAGCATCATGTCAGCCGACCATAAAATGATGAGCTTCCCAAAATAGACTATGCCTTTGTTTCACTAGGAGTAAGATGCTTTCACAAAAGGAAGATATCAAACACTGACATTACTTGTGGAAAAAAGTTTTACTGCTAGCTGGCTGTGATGGTCTATGCCTGTAATCTCAACACTAGGAAGCTAAAGGAGGGAGGACTAGGAATTCAAATCCAGCTTTGACAAGAGGCAATCCTAGGCTACATGAGACTTGTCTCTGGGTGGTAGGGCACTGTGGAGAGGGCACTGTGGAGAGGGTTCGATGGGCAGAGTGCTTGCTGCACACGCATGAAGATCTGAGTTCAGATTCTTAGCACCTCTGTAAAAGCCAGATGTAGCATCCACTCGTGTAACCCCAGTACTATGGGACAGAGACACAGGGATCCTGAGGGCTCACTGTCCAGCTAATCTCCCCAAAAACAGTGAGTTCCAGGTTCGGTGAAAGACCCTATTTCAAAAAATAGCTGGAGAAAAATAAAGGAAGACATTCAATGCTGACATCTGGCTTCAACAAATGCATGCACAGGCAAATGTGTGCACACAGATGAGCACAGACACATATACCTCCCCGGCACCCCACGTACAAATTATGCCATCAGATCCCCTAATATCAACATGGGTTTCTCAGATACTCAGACAGAAACAGGTAAGTATAAAAACTGCTTCAAAGACTGTGTTAGAACAACCAAATCCACAGACCTGTGGCTTTTAAATAGAGAAATGAAAGAAAAGCCAGAGGAACCAGCTGGCATGGAGCCTTCTCTAACTTATCAAGGGGTGCACAGGAAACAGAAGCAGAATGGAGTAGCCACAGGAAGACAGCAAGCCTATAGGCTCAAAAAGAAGCTATAGGTTCGAAAAGTGTCTTTCCAGACACTTCAGGAGCAGTATCCGCCCCTGGTAAAGGAAAATGGCTGTCCAGGGCATGGACGGAGGAGGGAACACGCTCTTCACAGTGCACATTCTCCCAGGGGTCCCCCTTCTAAGTCTTGTTGTTCTTTCCCTCTCTTGAAAACTGAGAAATAGCAACATGTAAATGTTGACAAGGAAAACCAATATTAAGAAGTCCAAGGTGGGGGGCTGGAGAGATGGCTCAGCGGTTAAGAGCACTGTCTGCTCTTCCAGAGGTCTTGAGTTCAATTCCCAGCAACCACATGGTGGCTCACAACCATCTATAATCAGGTCTGGTGCCCTCTTCTGGCCTGCAAGCATACATGCAGGCAGAAAGCTGTATGATGTATACATAATAAATAAATAAATGTTTAAAAAAAAAAAAAAAAAAAAAAAAAAGAAGTCCAAGGTGGATGCACACCCCTTCCTTTCCAGCCTCCACCTGGGACCCTGCAGCCGTCGTGATGTTGATGCCTAAGAAGAATCAGATTGCCATCTATGAACTCCTTTTTAAGGAAGGGGTGATGGTTGCCAAAAAAGACGTCCACATGCCCAAACACCCCGAGCTGGCAGACAAGAAAGTGCCCAACCTTCATGTCATGAAGGCCATGCAGTCTCTCAAAGTCTCGAGGCTACGTGAAGGAACAGTTTGCTTGGAGACATTTCTACTGGTACCTCACGAATGAGGGCATCCAGTATTACCTGCACCTACCTCCGGAGACTGTGCCTGCCACCCTGAGCCACAGCTGTCCCGAGACTGGCAGACCTCAGTCCAAAGGTCCAGAGGGTGGGCGGCCTGCAAGATTCACGAGAAGAGAGGCAGACAGAGACACCTACAGAAGGAGTGCTGTGCCCCCTGGAGCTGACAAGAAAGCTGAGGCTGGGGCTGGCTCAGCAACAGAATTCCAGTTTAGAGGGGGCTTCAGTCATGGACGTGGTCAGCCACCTCAGTGAAGTTGGAGATTATATTGTATTGAATAAACTTTAAAGAAAAAAAAAAGTAATTCCAAGGTAGCTGAGGATGTGGCTTGGTTGGTCCAGTGCCTCTCTAGAACGCATGAGCCATGTCTGGATCCAAACCACTCTCATAGGCCTAGTGCTTGAGAAGGGGAGGCAGAAGGTTCAGGGGTTCAGGGTCATCCTCAACCACATGTGGAGTTTGAGAACAGCCTGGGATGCACCTGAGATTTCTATCTCAAAAATTAACTTAATTAAATAGCAAAAAATAAACATTTTGAAAGCGAGAGTTATATAAATGTAACAGAGAACACTTAACAAGGATATTGGTGGCAGCCAAGGATATCTTCAGAAAGCAAATAAAACTCAAAAACCTGATTATCCACTCTGTCTCGAACAGTGGTTACTCCCATCTCTCACGGACAGACATCGACAGTACAATAGATAGTACTGCCAGAGAGAAGCTGGAAAGAGGAAGGAAAGAAAAACGTGTTTGCTTTGTGGTGTTTAAGGAAAAGTTCAAGAGTGAAAAGATTCTTACCAAACACCACTCCATTTTACATCCTGGGATTGCATTTCAACCATCTAGAAACGCTTTATACAACAAACCATACTATTTTTTCCCTCTTCCTCCTCCCTCCTCCTTTCTCCCCCCGCCCCCCCCCCCCCCCCATGACAGAGTTTCAGAATTTCTCCGTGTAGCCACTGGCTTTCCTGGAATTTACTTGCTTTGTAGATGAGGCTGGCCTTGAACTCAGGTCTATCAGCTTCTGCCTCCTGAGTGCTGGGATTAAAAGCAGGCACCACTGGGGGTTGGGGATTTAGCTCAGTGGTAGAGCGCTTGCCTAGGAAGCGCAAGGCCCTGGGTTCAGTCCCCAGCTCCGAAAAAAAGAACCAAAAAAAAAACAAAAAAAAACAAAAAAAAAAACAATAAAAGCAGGCACCACCATGGCTGAGGTTTGGTGTTGCTAAGTACTGTAGTGCTAAGTGCAGGCCTCTGAGATCCAGGTAGATCTGACTGGTAAATAAAGATGCCTACATTGAATAGATAGGTAGTGCTTGGCATTCCAGGCAAGGGGAGGAGAGGTCTGAGGAGATCAGAAGAGAGAAAAGAAGGTGAAAAGAGGAGAAAGATGATGGATAAGTCAAGAAAATGTGGCCCTGAGGGCTGGTCAACTGGAGTTAAGAGCAGCCCAGATGAAACACAGTAAGTAGTAACTCAGGATTATTGGTAGGAAAGTAGATTCTAATAGTACAGAGGATCTGCCCAGCTCTTGTGCTGAGTAAAGCTTATTGTAAAAATAAAGGCTGTGTATGTGTCTTTTACCCAGGAAATAAACCCTAGATTGGGATTAGAAATTTCTATAACACTACTATGCCTGATCATACCATTTTCTGATAATGCTGAACAATTCAAAAGATAACTATTAGTACAGTGTAGAGCCTGACCATTATGCTGTGGTTGTTAATGGGCCAGATTCTGAAGCCAGACTACCAATGAGCAACCCCTGCCCTGGCTTTGTCACCTATAAAATGGGTGAGAAATAATAAATAATAAAACTCTGAAGTACTTAGGGAAATTTTTAATCAATGTGAGATATATATGGCAATTTAAAGTTAAAAATGAATAATAACAAAACACAATAATAATCACTACAAAAGAGATCTGCTCCTGTCCTCAAGGAGTTTATTATCCATTAAAAAGTCAGAGCAGTTGGGGCTGGAAAGATGCCTCAGTGGTCGAGAACATCGACTGCTCTTCCAGAGGACCTGGGTTCAATTCCCAGCACCCACATGGCAGCTCACAATTGTCTGTAACTCCAAGATCTGACACTCTTACACAGACATACATGCAGGCAAACAGCAATGCACATTGAATGAATGAATGAATGAATGAACAAATGAACATCAGAACAGTTAATTTCACAAACAGAAAAAGACAAGCTGCTTTATTAAACACTATGAAAGAGACAGGAGTCACAAAAGTATAACAGAAGATGGATTCAGTCTTTTGATGGCGTGAGTTGGGCTTTGAGGGCAAAGATTTCATGTCAAAGGTTTTCTTGAGTTAATATCTACAGAGAGGAAAGGAAGAGCTACCTAGGCAGTGGACACAGCCTGTGCAGAGGCCATGAGACTGAAAATATCTGCTGTATTTAAGGACCTCTAGGATCAGTGTGGCTGGAGAGGAAAAAAAAGGAGACAGGAAATGTAAACAGGTAGGGCTAGGGGAAAAGTTTGCACTTATAGAGTGGTCCACAAAGGCCAGAATCAATCCGACACGTCTAGTTGGTTATTTCTCCATGTATGCCCCCACAGAAGCGGCAGGACCATACGCTGCTGTGACACTGGGAAACAGACCTAGAAGGAAAAACCTCATTCTTGAAGAACAAAGCACTCCACATACCAAACATGATGATCAAGCACATAGTGGGAGTCCTCCCTCGTGTTTTAATTTATACTACTACTATATTAATGTTGCTTAGCTGGTTGTAGACTAAGGACAACACAGTAAAACCTCTGGTAGACCCCACCTCAAGGTCTGCTTTCTAAGACCTCATGTCTGGTCAGCCCCTGGATATGTGATCAGAAGGATTGTTAAACCTGCTCCTTTCTTCTGAATCACTCTCTGTCTCTATGGTGCCTGCACCCATTCTAGAATGGCTTTTAATACAATAGAAAGAAATACAGAACCCCACGGACTAAGATAAGCCATTGAATCACGGCCTCCATTACTTAAGGAGATTGGCAAGGACTTGTAGGATTTACCAATCTCTTCCAGGCACTCCCTGCCTCACTCAGTTTCCTGTTGGCTGAACTCTTCAGTTTCTCTTGCTTGCTAGTTCACTTATTTCAACTCCGCTCTCTTAGTTTTAACTTACACATGGACAGAAAGAGAACCCCCAAAGCTTACAAAGCTCCTGTCTTCAAGGAGCTGACCTCCTAACAGGGGAGTCAGGTAAGACAATGAAAAGTGCGCTCCACAACAGGCCTCCAATCTTCAGAGCCGCTCTCCCTTCCTGGGCCAAGTCCTGACATCCTGTGCTGAGCTCAAATGTGCTCATTTGACTCCAACCAAAACTTGTGACTAATCCTCCCAAAACCAAAGTGCAAAGAACTCGAGGCTGCTGGGCATGGTGGTGTCCATCATTAGTCCCAGCTTTCACGAGGCAGAGATAGGCATGTCTCTGAGTTTGAGGACAGCTTGGTCTCTAGGCCAGACAAGGGCATGTGCTGGGACCTGCTTATAAACCAAATCAAACCAAACCAAACCAAACAAAACACCAAGGTTTGGAGATAGCCCCATGAACCTGGCATATGCTTTGTTTTGTTTGTTTGTTTGTGGGGGGGAGGGCTGAATGGAGGTGCTGTGGGATGCACTGGTGTGTCCCAGCCTGGCCTTTGAGCAGGGCATTCCACTTCTATTGGGGAAAGAAAAGTGGGCTGGATGGAGCCTTTTAGCTCTACTGTGTGAGTACCCATAATATACCAGGACTTTACCTCCCTCAAGCTTTGCTGTGTTCTTCTAGCCCCAGATTAAACCACATCCAAAATCCACATAGATGTTGTAGAAGTCTTGATGCCTTTAAACACGGTCATTGCCAATCCATGCCACACCCTGGTATCTCCTTTTATCTCAGAATATTGCAACACTGAATATTAGTAATTATCTGATTCACTTTAAGGTAGGGTAGGGAAAGAAATTAAAAGCTAAAACAAGGGGCTGGGGATTTAGCTCAGTGGTAGAGCGCTTACCTAGGAAGCGCAAGGCCCTGGGTTCGGTCCCCAGCTCCAAAAAAAAAAAAAAAAAAAAAAAAAAGCTAAAACAAATAAAATTAAAAGAAAATGCTGTAGGGACCAAAAGACTGCTTTCTAGCTATACACACAAGCTATGTAGACTCTTAAAGCATCCAGCATCTAAGGGAGAGAACCTTCTTCTATCCAACCACAGATCAGATAAGAGACTGAACTTTACCAGCACTAAGAACTTTATAAAGATTTCCAAGCACTCAGCCCTCAGAGCAGGAATAGGGCTGGTCTTAGAGAAACTGTGGTTTGACTATTTGTTAGTTAAGCAGCAAAACTATAGATAAACGTCTTAATCACACTGTGTAAAGAAACTGTTTTCTTCTTTACAAAACTAGACCATGACAACTAGGAAAACGAGCCCTCACAGAATTATGGGGCAAGACTGCTGAACTGAGCAGAGCAAACACAAAGTACCTCACAGGTGAGAGACTCTTCAAATCTGGTTTTACAAACTTTCTTATACTATTTTAACTTCTTTGGTGATGGCACAGATGCTTCTATAATGGGAAGAATTTTAATTTTGGTAAATGTGAAACACATACACACACATTTGGAAACAGAGTCATCACAAGAATCAAATTAACTACTGGGGAATTCCCCTAATTTTAAACCTTTTCTCGCTACCATTAAAAATCAACATGAGCGGGGTTGGGGATTTAGCTCAGTGGTAGAGCACTTGCCTAGGAAGCGCAAGGCCCTGGGTTCGGTCCCCAGCTCCGATAAAAAGAACCAAAAAAAAAGAAAAAAAAAATCAACATGAGCAGCACTTGGATTTATTTGCTCAGGGTTTTCAAACATTTCTGAAGCTTCTTGCCACCATTCACTCTTCCAGAGGAAGAAAAACAAACTGGGGTACAGACTTGTATGCTGACCCCTACAGTAAGTGATGTGATACTTATCCAAGTGCTGTGGTAGGAGCAATGCTCAGGAAAGGTGCCATGATTCCAGAACCTCTGAGCCTTACTTGATGGAAACAAGCTCACTGACTTCCCAGGTCCCTACTCACCTGCTCTACATGCTTCTTTTATTTAATCTAATGTCTATCTAATGTATAAGTGTGCATCTGTGCATGCGTACATAGATGTTCGTTTTTGAGGAAAGATCAGCTTTTGGGAGTCTACTTTTTTCTTCTACCATGTTGGTTCCAGGGAGCCAACTCAGGTAGACAGGATTGGTCGCAAGGTACTTTATTCATGGGGCTGGAGAGATGGCTCAGCGGTTAAGAGTGTTGATTGTTCTTCTAGAGGTCCTGAGTTCAAATCCCAGTAACCACTTGGTGGCTCCCATCTGTAATGGGAGCCAGTGCCCTCTTCTGGTGTGTCTGAAGAGAGCCACCATGTGTATTTATATATAATAAATAAATCTTTTTTAAAAAAAGATGCTTTATTCACTAAGACATCTTGCTCACACCTAACAATGTTTTAAACAAATAGAATAGTTGTATGTATTTATGCATAGCCATATGTTTTCAGACCTATATAATAGGCAACAATCAAGTCAGAGTAATTAGCATTTCCATCGTCTCATGTCTCATTTGTGTTAGAAGCATTCAAAATCCAGAGCTGGAGAGATGGCTCAGAGGTTAGACAGAACACTGGCTGCTCTTGCAGAGAACCCTGCTTGGATCCACACAGTGGCTCACAGCTGCCTGTAACTCCTATTCCAGGGACCTGATGGCTTCTTGACCTCTTCAGGATCCAGGTACATGCACGGCAAACAGAAATTCATACAAGCAAACATTAATACAACAAAGATAAAGATATAAATTCTTAAAAAGAATCATTTAGCCAGGCGGTGGTGGTGACACCTTTGACCCCACACTTGGGAGACAGAGACTGGTAGATCTCTGTTTGAGGACAGCCTGTTCTACAGAGCTAATTCCAGGACTGCCAAAGCTACATAGAGAAATCCTGTCTCAAAAAACAAACAAACAAAAAGAAACATTCAAATCCTTTCTAACCATTTGGAAATATATAATGAATTGCCACTAATTATATTGTATTGTGCCACCGAACTCCTATCTGGGAGGTGGGGGCGTGTGCTAGGGCACATGTGTGTGGAGGTCAGAGGATAATGTGGAGGAATCAATTCTGTCCTTCCACCACGTGGTTTCTGGGAATGGAATTCAGGTCATTAGGCTTGGTAGCCAGTGCTTTACCTAGGTGAGCCATCTCACCAGTTGAGCCGTATTTTTTAATTACCTGCCCTCTGTACCTTCCTCACCCTTTCCCTTGCCTGGCACATCCACTTCCCCTGACCCCGAGATAAGGTCTGAAGCTATGTAGCCCAGATTTTCTTGAGCCTCCCATGTTCTGGAATTACAGTGTGTTACCATGGTTTGGTAGCCACTATTCTATTGTCTATTTCTATGAGATCAATTTCTTTAGCTTCTACACGTGAGTAGGAGCACATGGTATCTGTCTGGCTCTGTCTGCCTTACTTTACTTAACACTATGTATGTCCTCCCGTTCCACTCATGTTATCACAGTGAGAGGATTTCATTCTTCCTCACGACCAGGTAACATCCTATTGTATGTACTTACCATCTTTTCTCTATCTGCTCACCCACAGATGAACACCTCGGCTGATCCCCTACTATGGCTACTGTGAGTAGTGGCACACTAAACACAGGACACAACTATGTCCTTGACTTCTAGGAAAGTGCATGCTTCACTCTTGTACTTTAAAGGTCCAACTTACTTCCTCCATAAACGCCTTTCATCCACTTCCCTTGGGTACTTCATTCCTGCTTTCATCCTTTGAAACCACAAGGATGTTTTACGTGTTGGGGTTTGTCAGGGGAACCTTGAAAGCTGTGCTGTTTTGATTCCTGAGTCTCTTCATAAACAGAGAAAGCAAATACAACTAACTGCTCAGGACCTTCTAATAAGCATCTCCCTAAACCTCTCACATTTCAGTTATTTAAGAGTATTTGAATATAAGGCCAGCTATCAGGTAATGCTGATAATAGCAATTTCAGTAGTTAGTGCTCAAAGAATAAATGTCGATAGGTCTTTTATTAACCTGCTTTTTTAAAATAACAAAAGAAAATGTTGAATAGGAAGGGCTGGGGAACTGTCACTAATATACTTATCTTGTGAAGATGAGGACCTGAGTTTGACCCTAGCATTATGTATTGTGGTATGCACTTAAAAGTCACAATTCTGGAGAGACAGACCAGGTAGATCCCCTGGGGCTCACTGGTCAGCCAGCCTAGCCTAATTAATAAGTCCTAAGTCCAAATGAAAGAGAGAGTAGCTCTGTGAGTTTAAGATCCCTTAGTCCTCTTGCAGAATACTCTAGTTTGCTTCCCAGCACCACATGATAGCTCACAGCCATCTGTAACTCTAGTTCCAAGAGACAGATCATACACATACACTTCTGACCTCTGTGAGCTCCTACACACATGTAGTGCACATACCTACATTCAGGCGCATATATATACAAATAAAATTAATGAGTATTTTTTAAAAATCAAATTAACAAAATCCCAAAAGCACCCTGCTTTACCAAAGGCTAGATATCTTTGGCACCTCTTCCCATTTATCACACATTTGAACATGCCACACATACACACAAACACACACAAAGTTGAACAATGAAACAGTAGGGAAAAGGCCGTACTTGGTTCTCTATTTTTAGTTCTGCCACTCACTAGCAGGATCTATTGATCGGAAACCTCTCCAAACACTGAGTTGCAGCTTCTGTGGTCTGGGGCACCCTGTGATACCCCTGGGCATGCAACTGTACTTCTCTGCAAGGATCAAACCAAGGAAGGCACAGGGATGGTCTACAAGCCTGGCTAAATATCAGTGAGCTGGGGCTGAGGACGACTGTTTTAAAGATGCCAGGCTGTGTCCAGAGATTCTGACTCCCTTCATTTGGGACGGTAGCTGAGCATGGCTTTAAAAGCGTCCCTGCTGATTCAAGTTCAGGCTAGGAAGCTTTGCTGCAAGTGACACACACTTGGTGCAGCTGTGGCAGTCTATGCAGATGTTTCTCTCCCACTTGCAAGGCCCCTCAGGAGTAAAGGGCTATTAGTTTTAAGAGATATGATTTACCGTAGTCAATGAGCTCCTCTGGCTTGGCCAGAGGTCAATGACAACCTCAGGACCTGGGGATCTGACAGCAGCAGCACCTTGTGCTCAGAAGCACAGGAAGAAACTCAGTTTCTATGACAAACACTCCTGAGACCTAGACAAACAACTGTCCCCTCATCTGAGATGAGGGAGGGGAGATAATCCACCAGAACAAGATGGTTTAGAATTATAATTATAAATTAGTCCACAGTCTAAGGAAATCATGTTTAATACATGAAGACGATCCTGCATCAAGGAACATGTTTTAGTAGTGAAACCTCACGCTGAGTGAGGAATGAAATGGACCTGTACTCATCACTACCATTAACCCGATGGGATTTGGCAATGGGAAAAAATGAATCTCACTGCAACAGGAGGAGCTCATGAAGATGCTACCCACTTAGGTTGTCTACCCAAGTAAATGTTCTGAAAGGCCCTCTAATTGAATAAAAGTGCACATTATCACTGGAATCCTTTTAAAGATTACAGAACAGAGACAACCAAAGCGACATCTTTCCCTCATCTCAACCCTAAAACCCACAAGCCATTTGCTTTATGTTAAAAATAGCAGCCCCCTGCACCAGGCAGGGGTGGCAGCACAGGGGATGCAGACCCAGGCAGTGGTGGCAGCACAGGGGATGCAGACCCAGGCAATGCAGACCCAGGCAGTGGTGGCAGGACTGGGGATGCAGACCCAGGCAGTGGTGGCAGGACTGGGGATGCAGACCCAGGCAGTGGTGGCAGGACTGGGGATGCAGACCCAGGCAGATCTCTGAAGTCTGTGCCAGCCTGTTCTACAGAGGGAGTTCCAGGACAGTCAGAGCTACACCAAGAAACTGTCTCAAAAAATGCAAAAACAAAACAAAAAACAAAACAAGCAAACAAACAAATAAAAGAGCCCCTTGTTTTATGGTCCTTACTTCAAAGGGAAATTCAATCAATATCTGCTTAGTGCCTACACTACAGTGGGAATGGCTAAACACAGCATGCTAAACTCCACAGAGGCGGCAAAAAATAAACAAAAAAGCAAGACAGGATTGTTTCTCTGGCTCTAGCATAAATCAGCAAGAAGTCTCACACTCACACATTCACACACACACACACACACACACACACACACACACACACACACACACACAAGCCTAGGGCACCTTCTTGTCTCCCCACCCCCACTATACTCTCCTCTGTTCACCTAGGCTAATCAGAGTCCTTCCTCTGTGGTCCCAGGGTCAGGTCCTTCCTGCCACCACAGAACTGCTTGGGAGGTGGGGGACTCTGCAGAGACACCCCATCTCTTCAGGGTTTCTTGGTGAAGGCTTTGGCAGGGTTGCTATTAAGAACTTTGTAAGGACTTCTAAGATATAAGTTTTCAGTTTTGGTATTTCAGACATATTACTAGGCAAAAAGTTACCGAAAAACACACACCTGCTTGGATATTATTAGACCTCAAAGAAATGAGCTCAAACTGAAAATCTGGCCTAGTGGATTCTTGAGCTTCGCCCTCTGAGGCTGGGTCAGAGATGGCCTGCCTCCTGATAGAGCTTCCTGATGGAGCCAAGCAGCTTCTGTAGCTCATGAAGCTCCCTGCTACAACACAGGGAGGTCATAGGTCATAGCTCACGTGGGAGGGATACACACCACTTAGTAAGCAAGCACTTTCCAGAAAGCCTCCCAGATGGCCCTTCAAACCCAGAGCCTCATGGTGACCTCCTTAGTTCACACTCAGTACAACTAGGAGACATTCCCCCCCCCCCCCCCCAGAGCTGGGGACCGAACCCAGGGCCTTGCACTTCCTAGGCAAGCGCTCTACCACTGAGCTAAATCCCCAACCCCGACATTTCTAACATAAGCCCCAGGACCGGAGGACTGCAAAGGGCCAGGGTTGGGGACAGCTCTCCATAGAAAAGCAGGAGGATCAGGTCCAAAGGTCCTCCGGCCATTCACATATTACCCAGGACAGGTGACCAGACCTCCCTGACCCTGGCTTTCTAACCTGTCTTTCCAGAGGGCAAGAGTTCCTACTGTCACTGAGGGTGCACTGAGGGTGTCACTGCACTGCACTCTTGAACTAGATCAGATGGCTGAGACGGAATGGGCCTGTCTCTTATACACCGATCTCAGTTCCCCCAGAAACCTACACATTTACTCATATATGTTACTGGCAGCTCGAAATACTTCTAAAATATTTTGGAAACTCCCTTCAAAGACTATGCTTTTGAATCCTTTAAGTGGTAGGAAGTGCTGATAATCTGAGGGTGAGTCAGATTTCAACATTTTAATAAACAAGTAAAAATCTAATCCAAGTGTCTGCCATAAACTGTGATCAGACTAAGTAGTAACAGTTGTGGTCCAACTGCAGCATGACTCATGCAGAAGTTGTATTTAGTGATGGCCAGAAAGAACTGGGAACTATTTTAAGTTATATAAGGATAATTGGCTTAAGAGTAAATATATGTATTTTTAAAAAAAGATTCCTTTTTGGTTAGGATTATTAAAGCTGTTTTGGCAGGACATCTGTTATCCCAGCTAGGGAGGCAGAGACAACAGATCACACAAGTTTGATTAGTAGTAGTCCAGCCTAGTCTACGCTTTGAGTCCCAGACCAGCCAGTGCTACATAAGGAAATCATGTCTCCAAAACAAAACAAAATTTTTTTTTCTTTTCTTTTTTTCGGAGCTGGGGACTGAACCCAGGGCCTTGTGCTTGCTAGGCAAGTGCTCTACCACTGAGCTAAATCCCCAACCCCAAAACAAAAATTTTTAAGTTATTCTGGTGGTGGGCATAGCAGCACACACATTTAATCCCAGCTCACAGGAGTAAGAGGCAGGGAATGGGCTGGAGAGATGGCTCAGTGGTTAAGAGCACCGACTGCTCTTCCAGAGGTCCTGAGTTCAAATCCCAGCAACCACATGGTGGCTCACAACCATCCGTAATGGGATCTGATGTCCCCTTCTGGTGTTTCTGAAGACAGCTACAGTGTACTCATATACAAAATAAAAAAATAAATCTTAAAAAAAAAATAATTAAAAAAAAAAAGAGGCAGGGAAATTTCTGGTTCAAGGCCAGCCTGGTCTACTTAATGATTTCCAGGACAGCCAAGGCTATACAAAGAGACCCTGTCTCAAAAAAATAAAAAAAGTTATTTTGTTTTAAAGTTACTTAATAGTAGATGAGTAATTAAACTACATGATTATAAAGTTATAATTGCTATAACCAAAATGGTAAAGGGAGGGGCAGATTTGTATAACATATAAATTGACCCTGAAGAAGTAATTATTTTGAAAGGGACACACTTTTCTTCTTTGGATAAACAGGTTCTTTTGTTGTAAAAAAAAAAAAAAAAAAAAAAAAAAACTACCAAAGTAATAAGTTTACTGTCAACTGGTACTTTAATCTTCCTAAGAAAAACAGTTGCAAGGGCAAACCATGAAAGAACAGGAACCTCTAAAAGGACAATTAATATAGTAGCTCTTGATTTATGAACACTCTTCAGGCTAAACTTTAAATGGTCTCATAACCCGACAAAGAATCTTATCTGCAGGAGACAGGCTATAATCAGAACTAAAGTCACAGGATTGAGGTATTTTAGAGTGCTCGTGGGGGCTGCATCTGCTACAAAGCTGATCTGAAACCACTACAGAGCAAAGGAAGCTGTGTAGGAGCCATTTAAAAAGCCAGAATAAAGCATCTTCTTCTCACCAACACTTAGTTATATAGGGGTCAGAGATGTGACCAAGATTATTTTCATCATGAAAACATAAACTAAAACATCTTCATCCATCTTATAAATCCATACTTCTAAAAGAAAACAGCTTACTCCAAAATGGTTGTCATAAAACCAATTTTTTTAAATTTTATTCATTTTATGTATATGAGCACACTGTCTCTGTCTCCAGACACACCAGAAGAGGGTGTTGGATTCCATTACAGGTGGTTGTGAGCCACCATGTGGTTGTTGGGAATTGAACTCAGGACCTCCAGAAGAGCAGTCAGTGAGTGCTCTTAACTGCTGAGCCATCTCTCCAGCCCTGTCATAAAACCAATTTAAAGTTGGTTTTATGCTTTTTAAAAAAAATCCAACAGTTGGAGGGATGGCTCAGTGATTAAGAGCACTGGCTACTCTTCCAGAAAACCTGGGTTTGATTCCCAGCACCCACGTGGTGGCTTACAACTGTCTGTAACTCAAGTGGGTCTGATAAGGCTTCTGCAGGCACCAGGCATGTAGGTGGTACACACATATACATTAAGATAAAATGCCTGTACACATAAAATGAAATAACAAAATTAACAAAACAAACAACCAATGGTGCCTGAGGGTTTAGACTAGAACTGTAAATCTACACATATGGTTACAAATTTCAGGTCCAGAAACCTATTCCCAGCAAATTAAGCAGCTAATATATATTCAAGAGGTTACCAACAAGGTGGTTCATCACAGTACTTACAGTAATCAAAATTTTAAAAACTATGTAGGGCTGGAGAGATGGCTCAGTGGTTAAGAGCACCGACTGCTTTTCCAGAGGTCCTGAGTTCAAATCCCAGCAACCACATGGTGGCTCACAACCATCTGTAATGGGATCCAATGCCCTCTTCTGGTGTGTCTGAAGCTACAGTGTACTCATATACATAAAATAAAATAAATAAATCTTAAAAAAAAAACTATGTATTATCTAAATGGTCAAATTATGGAGCCTCGGGGGGGAGGGCGGCAATGGGGGGAGGGTTGGGAGGGGAACACCCATAAGGAAGGGGAGGGGGGAGGGGGATGTTTGCCCGGATACAGGGAAAGGGAATAACACTCGAAATGTATATAAGAAATACTCAAGTTAATAAATAAAAAAAAAATTATGGAGCCTCCATTCAGAAGTAGTGTGCAAACAGATGTTACAGAATTAAATTTACTGACAGAAAAATGATCTCTCTGCTTCAGTCTAGGTAAGAAAAACATCTATGTAAATTTGTGCACAGAAAAAAAGTCTTAAAAAATATTGGTAGATATTAGTAGATTAACCATCAGGGAAAAGCATCTCAAAACCACAATGAATGAGCACTCATGTCCACTAGAAAACTAGAATACACAGTAAGTACACATATTAATCTTTCTTTTGGGGGCTCCTGTTCTTTTTGTTACACTGCAGGTGAGAATGTAAAAACTAGTGAGGCTGACTTCAGGGAAGAGTCTGACCATTCAACAAAAGGTTAAATACATAGTTATCACATGATCCAGCAAGTCTACACCAAGAAAACTGAAAGCATGTATCCATTCAGAAACTAGTGTTCTTAGCAACATCTGCAGTAGCCCCAACGTAAAAATAATCCACACGACCATCAGCTGCCAGGATGTGGTGTCCACAGATAGAAATATTATTCTGCAACTAATGTTATGTTCTATGTGAGCGTTGAAAAAAAAAAACAGAATGATGTATCAAAGAAGTCGGTGATATCAATATGAAATGTGCAAAGCAGGTAAATCCACTGAGATAGAAAGTGGTCTCATATTGCAAAAGGACAGGAGGTGGATGGAGGTGGGGAAGGGAGCAGCAGCTAATGGGCATAGGGTTTCTTTCAGTGACAATGAAAATGTTGGCAACTTACTTGTGGAGACGGTTGTACAATTCTCTCAATACACTAAAAACTATGGGATTAACCTTTTTAATGAGTCAACTGGAGTCCCACAGTGCTACTGGAAATGTTAATGGAGGTGATGTTTGATTTGTAGTGATTACACAGGGGTTTTAGTTTCACCTCTGTCTACTTCAGGCTTATCTATCCTTTCTAAGTTTTCGTCAATAAAAATGATTATTTTGATTTCTTTTTTGTTTTTTTTTTCTTTTGAGGGGGGGTGTTGTGTTTTGTTTTGAGACAAGGTTTCTCTGTGTAGCCCTAGCTGCCCTGGAACTTGCTCTGTAGACCAGGCTGGCCTTGAATTCATAAGCATCTCCCAAGTGCTGGGATTAAAAGTGGGCGACACCACTGCCCAACTTTGGATTTTTACAAAAATTGCCATGTTATCATGCAGAAAAGAACATATGCAGAGAGAGAGAGAGAGAGAGAGAGAGAGAGAGAGAGAGAGAGAGAGAGAAAGAGAGGGAGAGAGAGAAACAGAGAGAGAGAGAGAGAGAGAGAGAGAGAGAGAGAGAGAGAAACAGAGAGAGAGAGAGGCAACTGCTAGGCAAACCATGGCAACCCTATCAGGACTCCATTCCCCAACCTGTGAAAAGCTCAAATGCTTTTTAACTGGATGAAGGTTGAACTTTTAAAACAAATCGCAAGTAATAGCCTTATGATAATTTGTTTTTAACTTCTACTTTCCCCAACAGGGTAGGGTGCACTCACCCACCCTCTACAGTGCATAGCTCGGCAATATGTCACTCTGAGGCAAGCAAGACTCAAACCAGACATGGAATATGGTAAAGCTAAAGCCTTGGGGCCAGCCGCAGCATCCAGGAGGTACAGTCACCCAACATCCTTATTATTCATGGGGTGTGATTCACCAGCCCTGCTTTCTAAGTCAGCATCACACTCTAATCACCTTGCCAGGTGACAGCCCCCAAGTTATCTGAAAATAATATGAACCGAATCCATCAGGGGCTTCTCCTCCGTATCTTTTCCATGGAGGAAATATTTGATCATTATAAAACACAAAATATTTAAAAAGACTTTAGATCCCAAAGGCAAGGGAGAAATTCAATAAAAAATTAAAGAGTCAGCCAGTCTTTAATGTGAAAATGGTGTGGAGAAACCTAAAGCAAGCAAGTAACTCCCTGCCCTCAACCTAGGAAGGTGGGACTATGCTACCCAGCAGTGTCGGCTCACAGACAGCTCTACCGTCATGCTCTAGCACTGAACTTTGAAAAAAAAATTACTTTTTATTATATATATAAATGCCAGCATGTATGTACAACATGCATGCCTGGTGCCTGCAGAGGTTGAAGAGGGCGTTGGATCTTGGGAAACTGGAATTACTGACTGTAGCTAGCCTCCACGTGGGTGCCCAGGTCCTCTGTAAGGGCAGCAAATGCTCTTTCTGAAGAAGAGTGAGCCTCACGTACAGTTCTGAAACACTGTCTTGCCGAAGAAAGCTGAGTGGGCAGCCGAACCGATGAAACGTAAGTGCACAAGTACAGTTTAATTTTACCAGCAACCATCCCGATAGCATCAGCAACAAAGCATCTTAATCACTGCCTCAGAACAAATAACTCCATGTCTCCTGCTAGGATAATTCATTCAGGTGATAGCTATCAAGAAAAATGATAAACAAGGGCATTACTGGTTGAGCTTTCTCCTGCCGAGGCACAGTGTGTTTCTTACATATATAGTCCTTGGGTCTCGGGGACTTTTTCTTAACCCCCATCAAACCAAATACTGACTAAATAAACTTGATATATCTTCGCTGAGCTAATTTTTTTTTTTTTTTTACAAATGCATTTGGTCTCACATGCCGTCAATCTTGAAGTGGTTGCCCATGTAAAATTAACCGACAGATAGAAGATAAGGGTCTGAGAAGAAAGGGAAATCTCTAGAATGTAGCTAACTTATTAAAGCACATTCTGGGTTGGCAAAAGCAGCTTCCAGTACTTACTAACAAGGATCTTGTAGTCCCCGAATCTCAACTAATAATGAGTCAGTGTCTGACTCAATTAAAAAACACACTCTTAAAGAAAATCGCAGCATTGCCTCCAATGGACCAGCTACTTCACCAATCAAAACAAAATAACCTTAAAAACAAACCAACATTCCCTGGCAAGGCACAGCACATACAATGATGAAGGAGTAAAAGGCACTTTAGTAGGGAGATAAAGAAGACACACACTACCTACTATGTGCAAGGTACCTTCCTCCCAAGCACTAGCTGACCCCATTTCACAGATCAGGAAACAGAGTCCTGAAAGTTTAAAAAAAAACAAAACAAAACAAACAAACAAAAAAAAAAAAAAAAAAAAAAAAAAACCTTGCCTGAGGATACAGCTAGCAAGTTATCAGTTAGAACTCAGGTCTGCCTGATTTAACAGCTGCTGTGTTCTGCCCAGCGTCAAGGCTGCCTACTGTTCATTCTGCTCGAACTTCCACTTCGAATCTTAAAATACTATCTTACTATGTTTGGAGTTAAGATCTTATTTAGAAGAAAAATTCTGAAAAGTGAAACCCAACCTTTCGTTTAAAAAAGCCACAGTAAAACAACCTTTGGTAAGGATCTGGAATCTTTTACATGAACTCTTGACAAGTTTGGGTTTCTAAGCACAACTTGAAAATACATGAACTAAAACTAAATCGTTGTTGACTCTTTACCCTGTGCTGCTGGGTGACAAAAAACCCTAGATTCTAGCAAAAGAAGAATAAATGCAAAGCTGTGAAGGAAACCACGTCTACCTCAGCTGTGAAACTATGAAATGATCGATTTCCACATTAAACATTCAGTCATGCTGTTTATACCCTTATCTGCGAGCAGCAATCAATCAACCCAAGGTGAGGTGTCCAAGTTCAAAACCCGGTCCTAGTTGTGAAAAGTACATCTTTTCTTTTTAATTAGGAGAAAAAATAAACACCTAAGGGTCTGCCATTAAAAGAAAATGCATATAAATTTCCATTTGGAAAAAAACAAACAAACTTGAATTTGAAAAAGTAGACCACCTTTCATACACTTCAGTAGTTTCTAAATTCTAACTTGTTACTCTGACAGCGCCGACAATTATTTACCTACAAGGCATAAGAGTTCAAAGAGTTCGCCCAGAGTTAACAACCAGGCTGGCCCGCAGGTCTCCACACATGTCAAGTCTTCCACCAGGACACCTGGTACATGATATGCCATTTTAAAGGGAACACGGTACCTTCAAAGAGGTCATTAAATACAGCCAGTACAAATGTGCCATGCCCACATCCTGAACAGGGCATTAAAAAAATTTTTTTAAAGCCCTCAGTTCTTCCAACCAAAAGATGAAAATAACCATGTCCGCCCACAAAATGTCCTCTTTAGCCAAAGTGTTCAAATCCTGAGTGTATAAAGAGTTAAATAAATATAAACCGATATTTTTTTAAAAAAATGTGAAGGCGTTTCTGACGGCCCCACACGTGAGACAGCTTTAAGTTTTGCAGTACAACTCTGGCCCACACACCGAGTCTTTTAAAGGGTCTAATGCCCACAGCTTAACTTGTTTAATGACGCCTTCGCTGTCTAGCAAAAATACTGGTGGGAAGCCCCCTGCCTCCGAATACAAAGAAACCTTCAAGTCAGGTAAGCAGAACCCAGCGGCTGGGTAAAAACGCCATACCCATTCCCGGCTGGAATCGATTCCCAAAGTCTCATTTAAAACAAAAACAAATAAAAAAAAAAAAAGAAAAGAAAAAAGAAAAAGAAAAGCAAACTTTCGAGCAAAAATTCTAAACTCCAGTCACCACCCGCTTCTCACGGCTTCGGGTGTCCTTCCGCGGCCACCGCAGCAGTGCGGGCGCCCACCTGTGGAGACGGCGGGGCAGGTGGGCAGCGCGCCCAGGGCCCGGCCTTCGGGAGACAGCTCCGAGTCGCGCGGGTCCTGGGCCCTGGAGCCGCTGTCTGCCTCGGCCGCGCTGGCCCCGGAGGCGCCTGGGGAGGCGGACGGCTGTGTGTGGCCGGCCGCTGCAGCTCCCACGGCCAAGCCTCCCGCAGCTGCCCCAGCCGAGGCGCCGGGCCTCCCGCCGCTGAGGCCCGGCTCGGACACCCGCCCCCGCCACCGCGCGACTCTCCTCTGGCCGCGAGCCGGCCCGTCCCCGCACCGCACTCCCCTGGTTACTCACCCCGGGACCGGGTGGCAATAGCAGCAGCGCCAGCAGGAGCAACAGCCACCGGGCCGGCATGGTGGGGACGTGGCCCTGACTCTGGGCCCCGCCGGTCGGTGTTGGAGACCGCGCGGACAGAGGGCTGGACTGGGGCGCCGCGACGACAGCGCGGCACCGGCGGAGGATCGGTGGACACGGAGCTGACTGGGCGGCGGCGACACCCCCATTTCCAGCCCTATAAGTGCCTTGTGTCCCGGCTTCTTCCGGTCGGGGCGGGCTAAAGGGCGGTCCCGGGGCGGGGCTGGGGAAGGCGGAGTCACTGCCTGGATGGGGAGGAGCCTGCGTTGTTTTATGGGCGTAGTAAGCGCGGGAGGGTGGGGTTAGAGGCTGACAGGGTGCTGGCTTCTGGCTGCCTCCGATTTTTGGGCGCTAGAAGCCGAAAACCAACTCTTGGCTTTGGGTATATGTGGGCGCTGTGCTTCTGAATGGAGAAGCTTGTCCAAAGCCAAGGGAAAATGACATCTGCCACCCCACAGGAAGCCCCACTCGCCGAAGGAAGGACTCACGGCGCCAGGTTTGGTCTGGAAGAAGGGAATGCCTACAGTCCTCCATCTCTCCGCTGCCAGCCACCACTTACTAAGGTTGCCTAGGCGACCTCTAAAGCAAGGGTTTCAGCAGCTGGCGGAAATTCGGCCCTGAGCCGCAGCCCTAGAGTTCACTGAGGAGGATCCTCCAGCTGTGCCTCATCCAGCCCGAAGGCCCCTTTCTTCCCTAGCCTTGCCCTCAGGAATTCCCCCCCCAAGTCATGTCCAGCAGCCTTCCGTTCCTCTCGGAATGAACCACAGCCAACTCATTCACCAAAAATTATAAGGAAATCATGCAGGCTTCTTGTGTCACACGTGTTTACGTGACCTTCGTAGATGTGGCCGGGTGAAGCTTGAGAGGACATGTGTCACAACTCTTTCGAGGGAGTGGGTGGGCTGAGGACTCCAAGGTCTATTTAAGGATTGTGGGTTATTAATCAGAATTAATGAGCCCAACAAGTTGTTTGGTCACCGGGTCCCAAGCTGCCCTCCACTGAGCTGGAAGAGGGAGGGGAGAACTTGTTTATAATAGGAAAGACAAAACATTCAGTGCTCAAGGAAAAAGTAGCTTATTATTATTCTAGCAGAAAAAGGGAGTCCATGCCCTGTTGGTAGAGCACTTGCATAGATTTCGGGAAGTGCTGGGCTGCATCTCCAGGCCTCCCTAAACTGGATGTGTTGCCCCACACCTGAAACCCCAGCACCCTGGAGGTGGAGACAGGATCAGAAGTTCTAAGTAATCCTTGGCTACCTAGTAAGTTTGAAGCTAACCCAGGTTATCGGGCCATGGGACAAGGAGAGCAGGGGCTCCTTTGACAGCCTGTGGGAATTTTCAGGTTTTTGAAGAGAAAAGGTTATCCTGGGGGGAGGGGGACGCAGCAAAGAAGTAGTGTATGGGTGGTAAGGGGTTAGGGGCGGGCTGGGCTAAGGGCCCAGTCTGTGTGTGCTTTGGGTCAACTTTATCCAACTGTAACAGACAGAACTGTCCCTAGGAAGACCAGTCCTGTAGCGAGAGAGAGTTCCTATTCCCACCTCTTCCCCCACAACCCAGAGCAACTCCCATCACACTGTAGAAGCCAGCACTAGCTTGTGAAGGGAGTTTTGGCAACTTTGAAAGCAGCAGACACAATCTGAACTGTTACCCACAAGTCTCCATGCAAAGGAGTTTGGGATTTGCAGAGAGAATGGAAGGACTAGAAGCTCCAACACTCCTGAGCACTGAGGTTGGAGTAGCCACGGAGCAGGCCAGTGATGCAAGCTGCTGACAGGACCTGTAAGACCATATGCTTTGGGTTTTCAAATAAAGGAGCCTGGAGTCAGTGTCATGACTCACACTCAGCAGATAACAACGTGTGATGTACAAGCCTGAGTTCAACCCCCATATTAGTGAAAGGAGAGATGGATCTCCTGGAAGTTGACCTCTGACCTCTCAGGCACATTGTAGCACATGCATTCACACATCACAGTCACACAGTAATAAACTATTTACTTTTTTTTTTTTTAAGTTTGATTGGACAAACTGCTTTGCCCTTAAGCATGCGTACTGCTTTCCCAGAAGATCCATGTTCAAGTCCCATCTAACACCCCTGGTCTCTGGGGGTGGGGGTGGGGCATCTGCACTCATAGATGTACACACAGACGTGCATAAATTAAAAACCAAATAGAAGGGGTTGGGGATTTGGCTCAGCGGTAGAGCACTTGCCTAGCAAGTGCAAGGCCCTGGGTTCGGTCCCCAGCTCCGAAAAAAAGAAAAAAGAAAAAAAAAAAAAACAAATAGATTATTTTCTTGCGTACTTTCTCCAACATAATAAATCTAGAGGTGGGCCTGGGAATGACAGAAGAGGACTGTCATACCAGCTTTTAGGGAGGGAGAGGCTCCAGGGTTAGTAGTTCAAGACCAACTTCAGCTACATAGTCAGTTAAGGCCAGCCTGGGCTACATGAAACACGACCTCAAAATGCAAAGGGAGGAAAAGGTCTAAGAGTGGAATTGCTGGGCTGGAACTCTTTGACAATTTCAAATGTCACAGTGACCCTGTAAAGGTAGCAGATGGAGCACAAAAAGGAAGGGTGACCTCAATCTGACTCATAAATCAGTTTTTTTTTTTTTTTTTTTTTTTTGGTTCTTTTTTTCGGAGCTGGGGACCGAACCCAGGGCCTTGCGCTTCCTAGGTAAGCGCTCTACCACTGAGCTAAATCCCCAGCCCCTCATAAATCAGTTTTAAACAAATTATTCTGAAACAAACAGAAGCCGAGGAACACGAGGCAGGCAGGGACCTGATGGAAACCCTTGGCTTTAATCCTGCTACGTTCTTAGAATTTCTTCTGTACCACCGAGTTGTTCTTAGGATTAACCAGCCTACATGCCTGTGTACTTCTCCTCTTGACCGGCGATTCAGACTGACAAGTGCTGGTGTTTTATTTATGGTCAAGTTACCATAATCTTGCTCCAGAGTCACACGCAGAAAAAAAAAGAAAACAACTCCTTACTTATGTTGAAGCAAAAGCTGGCATCACGGATGACTATAAAAACCAAACTATTTTAGGGCTTCCGTGAAATAGTAATTCATCTTCCTGGAGTCTCGTTAAATAATTCCCTTTTTAAAAGGTCAAGATGAGATGGCTCAGTGGGTAACGGTGTCTACCTGCTGTCGAGCCTGACCACCTGAGTTCAGTCCCCAGAATCCACGTGGTGGGAAGAAAAACCTGACTCCCAAACTTGTTCTCTGAGCTCCATATGCACACCGTGGCACGCATGCCCACACAAGTACATGCACACACACGTAATACGCATAACTAAAAAAGGAAAAGTCAAGGTTACAGTTTTAATGCAAAAATAGGCTACCACATAAAATACATCACACACAGACACACACATTCATATATGCACACATTAGACTCAACAAAGACTGACAGAATTAGGTATGTCTGCAGAGGTGAGAGGAAGTGAATTAACCAAATCTTATTTTTATTTTTCTTGAAGTTTCTAAAAAAAAAAAAAAAACAACTTATTTCCAATACCTTTCGAGCTTCCTTCCTTACTGATTCAGGCTATGGAGAGCAGAGTCTAGAAATCAGTGTTTTACATTTCCCACAGGTGCCTGGAGGCAGCTGAGATCAAAACAGCCAGTGTTCAAATGCACTAACAGTAAGCCCTTAGTGTTTGTTTTAGAAAATGCTGCCATCTATCGGAAGTTATGACCTAGACTTGGAGGCTTTTTTGTTTAGGTTTTTTTTTTTTTTTTTTTTTTTTTTTGGTTCTTTTTTTCAGAGCTGGGGACCGAACCCAGGGCCTTGCGCTTCCTAGGTAAGCGCTCTACCATTGAGCTAAATCCCCAGCCCCTTATTTTTTTTTTTCCGGAGCTGCGGACCGAACCCAGGGCCTTGCGCTTGCTAGGCAAATGCTCTACCACTGAGCTAAATCCCCAACCCCTTTCTTCCTTATTTTTATTTCATGTGCATTGGCATTTGCCCGAACTGGCATTTTTATGTGAATGTATGTTTGTGTGAGTGTGTTAGATCCCCTGGAAGTGGAGTTACAGACAGTTGTGAGCTGCCATGTGGGTGCTGAAAATTGAACCTGGGTTCGGACAGAGCAGTCAGTGCTCTTAACCTCTGAGCCATCTCTCCAGCCCGACTTGGAAGTTTTTAATCCTGTTTACAATGTAAAATTTTGAATTTATGGTTGACAAGTTGACTTGCACAGCTACTTACATTTTTTTTTTAAACAACGTCTATTTCTTTAGTGTGGGGAGGCACTTGTGTGTGGAGGTCAGAGGACAACTTTCAGAAGCTGCTTCTCTCTGCCCACTGTGTGGGTCTCAGAGATCTAACCCAAGTCCTGAGGCAATCCTGCAACCGCCTTCACCAGCTGAACCATCTTGTCAGCTCTTTTGAAAAAGCCATCTCACGGCCATCTGTAATGGGATCTGATGCCCTCTTCTGGTGTGTCTGAAGACAGCTACAGGGTACTTATATATAATAAATTAATCAATTTTTTAAAAAAGATTTATTTTTTATGTATACAGAGTTCTGCCTGCAGGTACACGTGCATACCAGAAGAGGGCATCAGATCCCATTACAGACCGCTATGAGTCACCATGTGGGTGCTGGGAATTGAACTCAGAACCTCTGGAAGAGCAGCCAGTGCTCTTATCCTCTGAGCCATCTCTCCAGCCCCCTAATCAGTCTTAAAAAGGGAGGGGGAGGCTATTTATGAAAGCACATGGCACATCTTTTAAATCAGAGTAAACTCTTTTTTTTGTTTTATGACCTCCAAGCTGGACAGACTTGAATTTACAATACTTGTGGGGTAGGTAGGTATTAAATAAAATGATAAAAGTCCTTCCTAATGTAAGGTTTGAGGAAAACTCAAAAACTTGGTGTAGTTTCATCTGTCGACTCTTCCTGTGAGAGAAGGGGAATGAAAAAGGTTGTGACTCTTGCTCTAAGGACTTCTGTTGCCACAAGATGACAGCCAGCATCCATTCTGTCACTACTGTATGTGGATTCTTTTTTTTTTTTTTTTTTTGGTTCATTTTTTCGGAGCTGGGGACCGAACCCAGGGCCTTGCACTTCCTAGGCAAGCGCTCTACCACTGAGCTAAATCCCCAACCCCCTGTATGTGGATTCTTAAATGACAGACACTTGGCCTCCCTCCTGCTCACTCCTTCCCCCTTTCCCTCCCCACTCCTTTCTTCCCTGTTGGGGATCAGTCTCTAACTATGCCAGGCAAATGCTCTCCCACAGAGCTATCTCGGGCACAAAGGTTCTTTCTTATGTCTCCTGGGTGCTGCTACTACAAATTGTTTGCTGTTATTTGGAAATGTGCAAACCTGCCTTGAGGGTCATTTTGTGCAATAGTTCTATCGGTTAGGTATTAATTAGGCACATTTTACGGAGGACACATTAAGCCGGGGCATAGTGGTGCCTGCTTGTATTCCCATCATTGGAGTGGCCAAGGCAGGTGGACTGCTGGGAGCCTGGGGCCAACCTTGACAACACAGATAAAATTCGAGGTCAGTCTAGGCCACAGAGCAAAACTAGAAGACACACTAAAATCTAGAATGGCGAAAAGCCCAGTATCACAACTAGGGAGAGACAAAACCCAGTTAGAAGTCCGGGATGGGATGAGGAGGACAGGATTCCAAGCTACCCTCAACTACACTGCAAGTTAGAGGCCAGTTTGGGCTGTGAAGCTCTACTTCAAAAACAACCAAACAAGCTGGGAATAGTGGCCCAAGGCCTTAACGCCAGCATTGAAGAGACAGAGAGGCAAGAGGATCTCTCTGAGTTCAAAGCCAGTGTGGTCTGCAAACTGAGTTCCAGGACAGTCAGAGCTACATCATGAGACCTGCCTGGAAAAAAAATCAGAAAAAGAAAAGAAGGATTAAACAAACAAAACTTAAAAAAATCAGACAAGAACTCAGAGATCTACTTAATTTCAGAGGTCTGTTTAGTTATGGCAGAAGCTGTGCCTAGTTCCACCCTTACCTGGTTGGTTTGGGGAAGGGGGGGTTTGGGTTTCTTTTGGTTTGTTTGTTTGTTTGTTTGTTTGTTTGTTTTGGTTCTTTTTTTTTTTTTTTTCGGAGCTGGGGACCAAACCCAGGGCCTTGCGCTTCCTAGGTAAGAGCTCTACCACTGAGCTAAATCCCCAGCCCCCTTTTGGTTTGTTTTTGTTCTTTTGTTTTTCCTTGAGACAGGGTTTCTCTGTGTAGCCACGGCTGTCCTGGAACTCACTTTGTAGACCAGACTGGCCTTGAACTCAAGAGATCCACCAGCCTTTTACCTCCCAAGTGCTGGACTCAAAGACCTGCACTGCCACCCCTAACACTATCACTTGTATTTATGCATGAGGACGTGTGTGCATGCCTCTTGTGGAGGTCAGAGGACAACTGGCAAGCATCAGTTCCCTCCTTCCACCTTGTGGGTCCTGGGGATTGAACTCAGGTCATCAGACTTGGCAGCAAGCACCTTTGCCTGCTGAGCCATCTCACTGGGCCCCGGTTGTTATTCTTGCCCTGTGCCCATAGTATTATGACAATGTCCTGTGACATGTGCTGTAAGTGTAGCTTGAAGACAGTGGTCAGGCTGGCAGTTCCTGAAATACCAACCACGCTCCCTCTATATTTGAGAGGATTGGTTTTAGAACCCACTACATCTACAGATACCAAAATCAAATCCCTTATATATTAATACAATGGCGTCACAGTTGCACGTGTCTATGCATGGCTTCCTGATATCTTGCTGGATATGACCTTCCTCACAAGACACCTCCATGTCCTCACTGCCCAATCCCCAGATCCCCTATGTGGCCTAATTCCATAGAACTCTCTGGAAATTTCTCTTGGACAGCTCATGAGCATCCTGCCTCTAGGACAATCTCCAAGGAGGTCTGGTTTCATCCTGTTTTCCCCTGGGCTATTGTTTCATTCTGGGCTGATCAAAAGTTCTTGAACACATCCTCCTTGGACGTGGCCATTTCCCAGATTTCTTCCAGACTCCTTGCTCTTTTCCTTCCTATGAGACTATAGGCACCCACACACGTATGGTACCTCCCCAATACCACACACACACACACACACACACACAGAGAGAGAGAGACAGAGAGAGACAGAGACAGAGGAGACAGAGAGATATCACATAATAAAAATAAATCTTTTTTTAAGATTTATTTATTTATTATATATAAGTTCACTGTAGCTGTCTTCAGACACACTAGAAGAGGGCATTGGATCTCTTTACAGATGGTTGTGAGCCACCATGTGGTTGCTGGGAATTGAACTCATGACCTCTGGAAGAGCAGTTGGGTGCTCTTAACCACTGAGCCATCTCTCCAGCCCAAAATAAATCTTTTTAAAAAATAATTAAACCTAAGCTGACTTATTATTTAGACAGAGTCTCTAGCATGGGCTAGCCTCAGACTCCGTATGTAGCAAAGGATGGTCTTTCTGATTTTCTGCTTCCATATCCCGAGTGCTGGGATTACAGGTTTGCATTACCTCAGCAGGTTTAAACTGTTGGGAATGGAACCCAGGACTTCATGTCATTTATAATTTCAGCCCAAGTGTTCGCCAGTCATAGATAAACAAAACCTGGCCTAGGACTAAGGAGATGACCCAGTGGATAAAGCACTTGCTGTGCAAATCTAAGGACCTGAGTTCAGATCCCCAGACCTATGTGAAGCTGGCTGTGATGTTATACATCTGCAATCCAATACTCTTGTCAAGATGGGAGACTGAGGCAGAGGATCCTCAGAAGCCCTAGCTAGCCCATCACACAAAGCAGCAAACAAGAGACCTTGTCTTCCTGGGCAGCGGCAGTGCACACCTTTAATCCCAGCACTTGGGAACCAGAGGCAAGCAGATCTTTGTAAGTTTGAGGCCAGCCTGGTCTGTAGACCAAGTTGGAGGACAGCCAGAGCTACACACAAAAACCCTGTCTCAGAAAAAAAAAAAAAAAACAACAAAAACCAAGAAAAAAACCCCTAAGCCAACCACACACACACACACACACACACACACACACACACACACACACACACAAATGGGGGGGGGGCGGACCTTGTCTCAAAGAAGACGGAAGATGAGGAATGGCATCTGAAATTGTTCTCTTACTTGTCTGCTACAGGCCTTGTATACATATGCCTTCCCTCCTTCCCTATACCTTCCTCACCCACACAAATAAAAACAAAGAAGTGGTATATCTACATAATACTATTTGGCCATCAAAATGGATGAAGAATAGAACAAGGTCTTTTGTTGTTGTTGTTGCTAAGGGTTTATTTATTTTATTTGTATGAGCACACTGTCACTGTCTTCAGACACACCAGAAGAGGGCATCAGATCCCATTACACATGGTTGTGAGCCACCATGTGGTTGCTGGGATTTGAACTCAGGACCTCTGGAGGAACAGTCAGTGCTCTTAACCACTGAGCCATCTCTCCAGCCTGAGAACCACCCCAGTCACATAAAGAACTCAAGTGGCTAGAGGCAGAAAGTGGGCTACTAGTTGCTTAGAGCTGAAGAAAAGGATGAGGAAATTAGAAATGAATGATCAATCGAGGGGTTTCTCCCTGGGCTAGCGAGAATATTCTAAAGTTGGTAATGATAATGATGACTTTGTTAACATAGCCAAGCCATTGGATTACTCTAAATGGGTAGGTTGTATGTGGTGTGTAGGTTGTATGTGGTATGCAAGTTATTTTACAGGCAAACCTGGAGCTGGAGAGGTGGCTCAGCAGTTAAGAGCACCCGACTGCTCTTCCAAAGGTCCTGAGTTCAATTCCCAGCAACTACATGGTGGCTCACAACCATCTGTAAAGAGATCCAATGCCATCTTCTGGTGTGTCTGAAGATAGCTACAGTGTACTTATATATAATAAATGAATAAATCTTTAAAAAAAAAGAGAGAGAGAGAGAGAGAGAGAAACCACTGCTCTTCCAGAGGAACTGGATTCTATTCTTAGAACCCACATGGCAACTCACAACTGTCTATAACTCCAGTCCCAGGGAACCAACACCTTCTGGTCTCTGTAGGCCCTGCACACAGGTGGTACACAGACATACATGCATGCAAAACAAACATACACATAAAATAAAATACGTTTTAAAATAATGTCAGGCTGGAGGGATGGCTCAGTGGTCAAGAGCACTGGCTGCTCTTCCAGAGGTCCTGAGTTCAATTTCCAGCAACCACATCGTGGTTCACATCCATCTGTAATGAGATCTGATGCCCTCTCCTGGTGTGTCTGAAGACAGCTACAGTGTACTCATATATAATAAATAAATACATCTTTAAAAAATATGTCAAAGAGATATGTCAAAGCAAACAAACAAACAAACCCTCAAAACTTCAAGACTCAATTATGAGAGGTTTACAAGAATTAAAGCCAAATATAAATACTGAGGAGCCTAAAAGTCAAGAGACAGAGAAAGACAAGAACCTTAGAAAAATTACACTAAAGACAATAGTTCAGGCATGGCCGCACACCCCTGTGATCCTAGCCCTGGGGAGGCTAAGATAAGGAAGATGTCAACATGGGCTATCCAGGGAATTGGAGACTGACCTGATTAATACAACAAGGGCTTACCTGGGGCTGGGGGACCGGAAGGTTGTGCTGGTGTTGTCAGACAAGCTAGCTGTGAAATAAGGAATATTACCAGAAACAAAGAGGACCATTTCACAGTGATAAGAGAGCCCACGTAGGAAACATGAAATCCTAAATATGTAAATATGTTAAAGTGGAGTTTGAAAAAGAAGTCAAGTGGAATCCAGCTCAAGGGGAGGCCCCAAGGCCTGATACTGTTACTGAGGCTAAGGAGCACTCACGGAAAGGGACCTATCATGGCTGCCCTCAGAAAGACCCAAAGCAGCTGAGAGAGTCAGCTCTTGGCACCCAACCAAGGAACAGAAGCTGCTGACCCCTGTAGTTGAATTAGGAAAAAGCTGGAGGAAGCTAAGGAGAAGGACGACCCGGTAGGAGGACCATCAGTCTCAATTAACCTGCACCCCCGAGATCTCTCAGACAGTGGATCACCAACCAGGCAGACAGTGGATCACCAACCAGGCAGCATACACCGGCTGAGGTGAGGCCTCCAACACATATACAGCAGAGGACTCCTGGGTCTGGGTTCAGTCAGAGAAAATGCACCTAACCCGCAAGAGACTGGAGGCCCCAGGCAGTTTAGAGGTCTGGTGGGGTGGGGGTGAAGGTGGCAATGGAGGTGGGGGACATCATCACGGAGACAGGTGGGCCGGGGAGGAGGTATGGGATGTGAAACAGTCTGAGGGTAGACCGGGAGGGGAATAAAATGTGGAGTGTAAAAATACAAATAAATAAATCAATTAATTAAAAAAAAGAAAGAAAAGGAAGTCAAGCCTGACACAAATGATGGGCAAAACCAAAACCAAACGCACACATTAGATTTCAACATTTTCTCATTTGCTGATAGTAGAGAAACCAGATTTAGAGGACAGGATTTTTCAGTCTCCATACAATCGTCATTCTGGGGCAAGGTTTATTTTAATTTTCTTTTTTAAATTGGTCAGATAACCCCGGGCTGCAGAGGCTGTCCTGTGCATCGCTGGGTGTCCAGTGGCTCCTCTGCTCTCACTTGTACTCCATTCCTAGGGATGCTATAATCACGTGCTCAAAGCCAAATGCTTTACGGCAACAGCAAGGGCGTCAGTGGGTGGAGGCGCCTTCTTGCTGGAGATGTGAGTAGCACACGCAGTGCTTGGTCTCCGCGCTCCTTGTGGAGCATTGCCCTCAACAGCAACAAATACACAAAGAGAGACCATATGCTGGACAACAAAAGAAGTCTGTAGTATGAGAGCAAACCTCTGAGATGGCATCCCCAAATCCCCGTGCTCTTGGTCTCACCTCCTTGTGTGGGGCCCTCCCCCCCTGTCCCAGCGCTGGTCTACGGGATCGGTAAATTGTGGGAAGTGATGGCATGCCCCTTCCAAGACTGGACATTTTGCGGCTTTCCTTCCTCCTTCCTTCTGTCCATCTCTCAACTCTCAAAGGGGAGTAGGCCAGCTTTGTGTGTGATAAGCAGGGCTAGAGAGACCCGTGCGGTTAGGAACTGAGGCTCCCTGCCTGCAGCAGAATGAGGCTGGGAGTAAGTGGAAAATCCAATCCGGTGGAGCCTGTAGGCCAGGGTAGACATCAATGGAAATGTCACCAGTGGTCCGGAGCCAGGAGTACCGGGTCAAGGCCCTCTGGGTTTATGATGTGCATATGCTTCCAGGAAATACACAAATGTCTGTTGTAAACCATTGGTGTGCCCCCCACTACCACAACCACCACCAGTGTGGAGGCCAGAAGAGGGTATCAGATCCCCTGGAAGTGGAGTTAACAGGCAGTTGCCAGCTGCCTTACACAGGTGCTGGGAACTGCACTGAACTCAACTCAACTCACGTGTAACCACTGAGCCATCTCTCCAGTTCCTAATATCCACGAGGCAGGGCCTCATTTAGCCCAGTCTGTCCGTGACCTCTGTAAGTACCTGGGGCTGATCTTCAGTTTCTGATTCTCCCACCTCCGTCTCCCAGTGTTGGCATTGTGGACGAGAACCACCACACCCAGCTAAGCTCACTGTCCTCAATAAATGAAAGCAATATATAATCTGTGGGACGCCTCTAAAGCAACCCTTGATGTGAAAAGGACAGTTTTTAATTCCTGGTTAGAAAAGAACAAAGGGGGCTGGAGAAATGGCTCAGCGGTTAAGAGCACTGACTGTTCTTCCAGAGGTCCTGAGTTCAATTCCCAGCAACCACATGGTGGCTCACAACCATCTGTAAAGAGATCCGATGCCCTCTTCTGGTGTATCTGAAGACAGCTACAATGTACTTATATATAATAAATGAATAAAATCTTAAAAAAAAAAAAAAGAAAAGAAAAGAACAAAGGTCTCCATTAACACTCGAAGAATCTATTTTAAGAAACTAAGGCAGGGGGCTGGAGAGATGGCTCCAGAGGTCCTGAGTTCAATTCCCAGCAACCACATGGTGGCTCACGGTCGTCTATAAAGGGGATTCAATGTCCTCTTCTGCTGTGTCAGAAGAGAGCAACAGTGTATTCACATACATTAAATAAATAAATCTTAAAATAAAAGAAAGGAAGAATGGAGGAAAGAAAGACAGAGAGAGAGGGAGGGAAGAAGGAAGGAAGGAGGGAAGGAAGGAAGGAAGGAAGAAAGGAAGGAAGGCAGGCAGGCAGGCAGGCAGGCAGGCAGGCAGGCAGGTATGATGGTGCACGCCTTTAATCCCAGCACTTGGGTACAGAGGCAGGTGGATCTTTTGAGGTCAAGGCTAGCCTTGGCTACATAGTGAGTTCCAGGACAGCCAGGGCTACACAGAGAAATCCTGTCTTGGGAAACAAAACAAAACAAAACAAAAAACCTAGAGGAGCCAGGAGTAGTGCTACATACCTCTAATTGTAACTCTTCAGATAAGTTAAAAAAACAAAGACAATTAGAAACAGAGAATATCAATAAAGCCAAAAATGACAAATCTCTTTGATGGGGTAGAGCGCACTCCTGATTCCCAGCACTTGGGAGGCTGAGGCAAGATTATGAATTCCAGACTAGTTCAGTCTATTCAAGCAAAACATTCTCTGAATAAAAAAAGGAGCAGGTGAGATGACTCAGTGGGCCTCTAGAAACTTCCAAGCATTAAACCTATCAAAAGATTACTACTGAATTTTGTCAAATAGCATTTGGTTGTATAGACAACATAATTTTTGCCCATTAAAGAGCCTTTGTATGTTCTCAGTTGTGGGGTACTGCTTTTGAAATAATGTGCTATTTACAATTGCGCGTGAGATTTTATGTGTGCACAGGTTTTAATTTTTTTTTTTTTTTGGTTCTTTTTTTCGGAGCTGGGGACCGAACCCAGGGCCTTGCGCTTCCTAGGTAAGCGCTCTACCACTGAGCTAAATCCCCAGCCCTTAATTTTTCTTGAGTAAATTCCCAGGTATTAATAGGTCACCTGGCAAGCGGTTGTTTACATGAAGTTAGTTGTTCAGCCCCCTTTCCAAACATGGTTGGCTCATTCTATTCCCAGACATAATTGGGAGCAAAGCTCTTCATCCTCACCAGTTTACCAAACACACACCCTTCCAACCAAGCATACAACGTATAGAATACATTTTTTTTAAAGATTTATTCATTTTATATATGTGAGTACACTGTCCTCACCAGAAGAGGGCATCAGATCCCATTACAGATGGTTGTGAGCCACCATGTGGTTGCTGGGAATTGAACTCAGGACCTCTGGAAGAGCAGTCAGTGCTCTTAACCGCTGAGCCATCTCTCCTGCCCGTAGAATACAGATCTTAAACTGGGCGTTTAAGCTTTTCAAGTGCTGGAATTATAGATGAGTCATGAAGCTAGGCCGAGGGAGGATTATCTCAAATGGAGGACCAGAAAGGTCCTCATCACCAAATCAGGATTCGTTCACAGATACAGTCTATGCTCCCACCGCTCCAGAACCTTTGAACCGAAGAAGCACTTCGGCTCATTTTCCCACCCTCAGCCTGGCTGCGGGACAGAATATTTCATACACGTCACGCTCTTATTTGTCTGGTTCAGCTGCTTACTGCTAAGGGACATGCTAATTACAGCCCCCAAACTGAGAGGTAGGGGAAATTTTTATTTTCTTTTTAATTTTTAAAAATTTTTCCTGGGGGTTGGGGATTTAGCTCAGCGGTAGAGCACTTGCCTAGCAAGCGCAAGGCCCTGGGTTCGATCCCCAGCTCCGAAAAAAAGAGAAAAAAAATTTTCCGGGGGCTGGAGAGATGGCTCAGCGGTTAACAGCACTGACTGCTCTTCCAGAGGTCCTGAGTTCAATTCCCAGCAAACATAGGGTGGCTCACAACCATCTGTAATGAGATCTGATTCCCTCTTCTGGTGTGTCTGAAGACAGCTACACTGTACTCATATAAATAAAAATTAATAAAAAAATTAAAATAAATTTTTTTTTCCGGAAAACGCAAGGAGCACGCAACTCACAAACAGCTGGTTTCTTTCCAGCTCCAAGGTTGGAGGACCTATCTACACGTTGGAGGACTCAGAAAGTACGACTCAATGAGCCTGTCGCTCTTGAACCCGTGACAAGAAAACTGGCTTCCTATTGGTCAATATTACAGAGGCCCGCCCAGCAACTTCCGGACGCTTTCTTTAAGTTAAAGCCACACGGCGGTTCCGGTCTCTTAGCCACGGGGATAGCTCTAAGGTAATGTGCTCTTTGCTTGGGCAGAGGGGCTGCATGGTTTGTGGGTGAGCGGCCGGCCATGATGACACTCCATACAAAGCACGCGTTAGACTGCTGATCCGGGTGATGCGAATCGGAGTCTGAGCCGACTGCGGCAGCGGGAGGTGGCGGGCCCAGCCAAATTCCGCACCCTCACCCTTCGCTTCTCTTTCAGGTCTGCCCTGCGCAGGACAGCAGATAGCGTGAGCTTCTACATACAACCTTTCCCCCAAGCCTCTGAATAAAGTGCTTCAACAACATTGCTGGTGTCTTGTGTGTGTCACTGTCGCCGACGCGCTGCCTTTGAGCCCCCGGCGCACCTTCTCGTGGTGCCGGGGGTTAAGCTGCAACGCTATAGCATTTTGCTGGCGCATAACTGGGGCCGCCTGCCTATCGCGGGCGGCCCTTTTAACCGCTAGCTACAGGCTAAAACCAGCTTACTACATGGTGCTTTGGGAGTCGAGAACAGATGGTATTCCCAGGTCTTGAGAGGCCCAGGCCTGAAAGTAACTATGACCCTAGTGATTCTTGCTCAAGTAGGTCTATCCTTTGTCCTAATCCCAGGTGTGGGCGATAGTTGAGGTGTGTCCGTCTACGGTAAATTGGAATGGGGGAATCCTGGACGTGTATCAATGCCATCTGTGGCACACAGAAGGTTGGACTGAAGCCTTAGTGGCGGCGGGGGAGGTTGGTAATGTAATCAGGCCTCCTAAGAGGAGTCGAAGGACTCTAGGCATCAGAGTGCTTGGATAGATTTACCAGAGGTTGGGCCTACAGCACTGGGTAGAGCCAACTACCACGCACTCACACGTCCATTAAGCAAATCTTGTCTGAATAACCGAGACAAACTGACCTAGAAATTTTGACTTAGAGACTTCTTAACGTTCCTAACACCAAGAAAATAGGCTTTAGAGCAAAGTTGCTTACTTGGAGCTTGCTAGTAAGCAGTTACAGAGTAGTTAACAAAGATGAAACCTTCCATTTGGATTGAACAAAAGTCAAGATAAAGTTTGTTTCCTAAAAAAACAGGATTAATCCCGCGGTGTTTAAATTAGGCGAGGCAACAATGGATTGCTTTAGTTGCATTCCCACCTCGACATTGCTGAAGGCTAGCAGGGGTGGCTAAAACTAGCCTGCTGAGTGAATTCACAGTCCTTTGGCCTTCTCTAAAAAATGACATGCTTGTCTGGTGTTTGAGAATTTATTTTGTGAGATGAGCTCGGCGGGGTGCAGTCTTGGAATCTTCAATTGTGGATCTATCTAGTCTTGCCTTTAGTAACTGCAGAGAGAGACCACTGAACAAGATGTGGATTCCTGACAGGCAATTGGGAGAAAGTAAAGCAGTACACTGACTGGAATGGTCAAATAATTTGTCATGTTTTAATGGGATGATTAAAATAAAGGCTCAAATAAGTTTTCAATATATTAATTTCTTTAAAGTCATCTTCAAGCAAGGTGCTGTTTAAGAAAAAAACTTAGCTTTGTCCACAGATATTAAATCTCAGAAGCTACCCAAAGTAATTTTGACATTGGATGCAGCTTTAAACAAAAAAAAGAAAGAAAGAAAGAAAACACCTAGGTCTTCTCAAAGCAAATTATACAATTAGAGCCCCCAAATTTGTAAACTAAACATTCTGACACAAATGCAAACTTAAGTTGGCAACATTAAAGAAAGGTCACAAGTGCATGTGTAGATGTAGTGCTTGCCACTGAGTAGAGAAAGTGACGTCCATTTGGCCATCAGAGAAGGGGACTGCCTAGAAACCTCCCAAACCAGTTAGGGTTAACAAGACCCTCCCATCATCCTACAGCACACAGGAAAACCAGAAAAGAACAACAGGCTCCAGCTTTCTGGCCCTGCCCCATCATTACCCGGGAGGGACAATCAGTCATTGTGTGCAGTGTTTTGACATTGTCACATACGCTCATGTCTCTAGAAAAGTCAGGATTAGTTGGAAAGCAAGGTGATTGTACCTTTGGGATAGTTTGATCTCATGGCTTTGCCTGATGTTCACATGAAGCCCACTGTCCCCACCCCTGGTGAAAGTGTGGGTGTGTGTTCTATGGCTACTTGCTTCCAAAATGCACGATTTAATATGAAAAAAGTTGCTATGCCTATTTTACCACCAATGAAATGGCTCACAAAACCACACTCCACACAGGTCACTATAGTGACATTCTGCAAGTGTGGAGGGCTGCAGTCATGCGTACAAAGTGTAGAGTGGAAAAATGGTCTGTTGTGCACCGGCTGCCTGAGGGAGAGCTTTGGAGGAGCCACGGGAAGCCGTAAGTTGTGAGCTTTGCTCTGAATGTGCTCGTCTGCTGCCATAGGACCGGGTAGACCATGGTGTGGGTCAGCTCTAACTCCAGCTCTACCATGACAGTTCAGGTCTCCTTTGCCAGTCAAAGCTTTGCAACAGAAACCAGGTACTAGTCACCAGATGCAGGGAATGAGACCTCAGTGGAATGGGCCAGCAGGCAGAGGGCAGAAGCAGTCCTTTTAGAGACAGTGGCTGTGGCACCAGTAAAGGCCACCCCCACAGCACAGATGGCAGCCACAAATCCCACACCTTGAGCTGGGTCTCATAATACTGGGAATGTCCCGTCTTCATCAATCACAGCTGGTCGGAGGCCTCCACAGGTGGCTCTTTCAAGAGGCAGGAAGTGGAGCGAGGGTCCATGGCCGAGTGCATTATGGGGATATAAACATCATCCATGTTTGGCATGACAAAGACTTTCTGCAGGGAGACATTAAAGGACAGCATGTCAGGCAGTCGTCCTCCTTTCATATAGGAAGTATTTCCCTATACACTCCAAACATGCTCTATCATGTTGTCTCTGTGTGTGTCAACTTTAATTGCTTCCTACCTTATTTATTGAGACAAAAGTCTTTCACTGAATTTAGAGCTAATCAATGTGACTAGATTGTCTGGCTGGTGAGCTGGGTTTGAGATTTGAACTCAGATCCTCAGGCCTGTGCAGCATGCACTTTACTAAATGGCCAGCTCCTCTGTTCTTGAACTTAGAAAGAGCCAAGAGCTGGCAAGGTGGCATATGCTTTTACTCCCAGCAGATCTCTATGCATTCAAGGCCAGCCTGATCTACAGGGTGAGTTCCAGAGCAGCCATGGCTGTTACACAGAAAAACTAAACAAAAAATAAAGAGCCAAGGAACCACCCAAATCCAGGAAGAACCTGGCGAGTCAGCTTTGAGGCAAGGACCCTCAATTTCACATACAATGTATATCTGTATTAACTATGTAAGAAACGTTCAACAACCGTAATGCAGGAGAACTGGCTTAGCAACTGCAGTGCTTCAGAATCATGTCCGTGATAGAGTCCAAGTGAACTCATCCTTTTAAATCTTGGCACAAATGTAAGCCGAGTTTCATATCAAAGAAATCCCAATATGGTGACAGTACCAAGGCTACTCGGCCGCACAGTGACTGTTTTTGCACACTGTTGTAACTGAGTGTGGATTCTGACAACGCAGTTGAGCCTCAGCGATACTCTCAGAGAAACAGTAGGCACGCAGGGCCCCATGGCAGAGCATGGTTAGCCTGCAGCTTTCCAGCTGACTCCAGGACCAGGCACTGACCAATCTCTGTCCTCTCTCTCCTCCCTTTGCGCCCTGTAGTCCAAGACACCCCAAAAGGGTTACCCACCCAAATAAACAGGACCCAGGGGTGTGAGACAATGAAAAGCCAGAAGGCAGGTGTCCCCCTAACTAGGTTTAAAGTACTTTTCCGTCCGGTGATAGTAGTAGGCTTTTATCGGAAACTGGTTATATTTAATCTCTAGTTTCTAAATAGTAATCGATTTTAAAAAGACGAAAAGCTGAGGGCCAGGAGGAAGGGTAAGCAGGTGCAGATGCTGGATCCTGAGCCTGAGACCTGAGCTTCACCACCGACACCCTCATGGTGGACGAGAACTAACTGCAGGCTGTCCTCTGACACCCCCCCCCAAAAAAAAAACCCTTATAAAGTGGGACCTGTGGGACAACTCATTCACTGGAGTGCTTTCCCTGCAAGCGTGAATTTGATTACTGAAGCCCCAGAAGTTGGGCAATCCCGGTGCTGGGGAAACAGAGACAGTCAGATCCCTGGAGCCCCACAGCCATAGTCTAGACTCACTCGTCCAGTACAAGATGGACAGTGCCTGAGGAATGACGCACCCATGCATGCATGCACGCACCCCAAACTTAGAATATACCAATGAAAAGGAATGCAAATATTCTTCAAAGAGGTAAATTCATGACTAAGTAAATAAACCATTTATTAATCCGTAAGTTTTGAGGTACTTTGTTTTTCTTAAAAATTTTTTTTTAAGATTTATTTATTTTCTGTATACAATTACACACACAGATCCCATTACAGATGGTTGTGAGCCATCATGTGGATGCTGGGACTTGAACTCAGGACCTCTGGAAGAGCAGTCAGAGCTCTTAACCACTGAGCCATCTCTCCAGCCCCTAAAATTTTTGAGATAGGATCGCTCCAGGCTGTCCTGGAACTCAATATGTAGAGCATGCTGGCCTGCCTTTGTCTTATGTTGGGATTAAAGGTATTCATGCCCATGCCGAGCTTTCATAAAACTTTCAGACAGCCAGGCTTCAAATAATTGATCAAGTGGCAAGGGTTGGGTGGGGTACGATGGTTCAGTGGTAGAGTGGTTCACTGATAGAGTACTTGCTTAGCATATGTAAGGCCCTGAGTTTGATTCCCATCACCACAGCGAAGTAAAACAAAACAAAAATCTGATCAAAATCTGAAAGACATGGTTCATACCAGGCCTGGGACACTGCTACTACTGTTGGTGGCAGAATGCAGTAAGCAGGTTTGGAAGGTGAGCTCTGTCTTACACATTATTTAAGGGAGGCCCAATGACTTTACATTCCTGAGACAGTTGTTGCTGGTATAGAGTTTCCGTGAATGTAAACTGAACAAAATAAGTAGGGAACCAGAGAGTCGGGGAGCATCTTTCCTGCCCACCAGCCAGTTGCTGCGGGCTGCCCAGTTCCTGACTTCATACAGGACAAAGACAAGGCCTGGAGAGTCTCTGCAGCTTACTGCTACAGGGCACCATCATCCTGTCCCATTCCTAAGATAGTAAGCCCAAGCCGGAACATGGGTGCTTTCTCCTGGGCTGACATTCAGGTCCTCCCTCCCCTCAGTGCACTCAGACTCCGTGGGAAATGAAACACAGGACAGTTTTACCTGAAGCTCCTGCTCCAGTTTCTTCTCTATCCACTCTGTCACGTGAACTAAAGTTACTTCTCTCTCTCCAAGTTTTGGCCGAGCTTTCAGCTCCACATATGGTGGCTTCCGGAAACCATACCTTTGTGAAAAAGAAAAGTAACCACATTTAAGGAGAGAAAGGAAGTGGGCAAGCATTGGTAGACTCCTCACTGGCATGGGTTTATCACTAAATGATCTCCAGTTCTGAGCTGCCACATTCCTCACTCAGCACAGCACTCGAGAGCAGTGTCAGGGCTCTGGTGGGTTCAGACCGGAGCTGACCATGGAGAAAAGATGATGGATACATTGCAGAAGGCTAGGAATGGGGCACTGCTTTACGGTTTTTATTTCCTTAAAGTTCCAATAACCTTTTTCTTTGTATTTTTAATAGCAATAAGATGTGCTCATTATAAAAACCAAAATATATAAGCCAGAGCTTTCAGAGACACAGTCTCCTGAATGCCATCCCATGGGAGGGTACTCCCCTGAGCAGGTTCAGGCAGAGAACGGTCGTCTATGCACTGCTCTTTTCACCATGTGCCAAGTCACGTTTTTCTCCAAGTCTTGCTATGAAGGCCAGGCTGGCTTAGAACTCTCCCAATCTTGTCTCTGCCTCTTAAGTGCACAGGTGACAGGAATGTGCTGCTTTACCCTGCCTCGACTGTCACACCCCTACCTCGCCTCTGCCACACCCCTGCCTCTTCCCTGCCACCCACCCCCCACTGCCTTTTAAGATTTCTACAGCAGACTGGCACTCAGAGCTGTTGGCCAGGTGTCCAGAGCGGCAGTGTGGTGGCACACACTTGTAATCCCAGCATTCAGGAGGTGAGGCAGGAAGATCCTAGTTGGAAGATCAAAGACACTGCCTAAAAATGAATAAGAACAGAGAAGTCTGTTCTGAGGAACAGAGATAGACAATGCTGTCAGGCTTCCCTCACACCAGAGTGCATGTCGCCACCCCATGAGTACATGACAGACATAGCATGGGACCCCTTTGAGAGAACACAACTATCACCAGTTGTGAACTAATAGCCAAAAAAGATTGTCAGTCACTTAAGGTGGATAACGATGAAAGTGAGCATCAGTGTGGGGTGTGAACAAGAATGGCCCCCAGACTGCTGTGTGTGTGAACAAGAATGGCCCCCAGACCTGTGTGTGTGAACAAGAATGGCCCCCAGACTGCTGTGCGTGTGAACAAGAATGGCCCCCAGACTACTGTGTGTGTGAACAAGAATGGCCCCCAGACTACTGTGTGTGTGAACAAGAATGGCCCCCAGACTACTGTGTGTGTGACCAGGAATGGCCCCCAGACTACTGTGTGTGTGAACAAGAATGGCCCCCAGACTACTGTGTGTGTGAGACCAGGAATGGCCCCCAGACTACTGTGTGTGTGACCAGGAATGGCCCCCAGACTACTGTGTGTGTGACCAGGAATGGCCCCCAGACTACTGTGTGTGTGAACAAGAATGGCCCCCAGACTACTGTGTGTGTGAACAAGAATGGCCCCCAGACTACTGTGCGTGTGAACAAGAATGGCCCCCAGACCTGTGTGTGTGAACAAGAATGGCTCCCAGACCTGTGCGTGTGACCAGGAATGGCCCCCAGACCTGTGTGTGTGAACAAGAATGGGCCCACAGACTAATGTGTGAACAAGAATGGCCCCCAGACCTGGGTGTGTGACCAGGAATGGCCCCCCGACTCATGTGTGAATGCACTATTAGGAGGAGTAGTCTTGTTGGAGGAAGTGTGTCACTGTAGGTGCAAGCTTTGAGGTCTCCTATGCTCAAGCTATACCCAGCGTGGAACACTGTCCCTTAAGGGCTTTGAAACTACACCAGCGGTGGTCTTAAGGTGGAAGTGTGGCTCAGGACCTGTGCAGATTAGTGGACAGCACCTAGTAGCTATGGAGGAAGATGTGGAGTCAGAAGATGAGCAGGATGTAAAGCTCTCAAGTGTGCCTATAAAGTGATCTGCCCTTGGAAGCGGAAACCAGGTTCCACAGAAAAAAGGTCAAATGTAATGCAGATGATGACAGTGATGGAGATTCGGATGATGACGATGATAAGGAAACTGAAGGAAAAGCTCCAGAGGAGAAATCTGCGAGACTCTAGTCAAACACTCACGAAAACCAAACCAGAATGGAAAACTCAAATCTATCGACACCAAGATCAAAAGGTTAAAATTTGAAAGAATCCTTCAAAAACCAGGAAAAAAATTCCCAAAGCATCAAAGGGACCTAGTTCTGTAGAAGACATTAAGACAAAAATGCAAGCAAGTATGGAAAGGGGAGGGATTGCCTTTAAAAAAAAAAAAAAAAGTGAGGGGTTGGGGATTTAGCTCAGTGGTAGAGCACTTGCCTAGCGAGCGCAAGGCCCTGGGTTCGGTACCCAGCTCTGAAAAAAAAAAAAAGAAAAAAAAAAAAAGTGGAACCAAGTTCATAAATCATGTGACTAGCTTCCAGTGACCACCAGGAGGGCACTGGTGACTTCTGGCAGTGGAGAATGCCTCTGTAAGAAAATGGCTTAAGGGGCCTGGAGAGATGGCTCAGTGGTTAAGAGCACTGCCTGCTCCTCCAGAGGTCCTGAGTTCAAGTCCCAGCAACCACACAGTGGCTCACAACCATCTGGAATGGTTGCCCTCTTCTGGTGTGTCTGAAGAGTGACAGTGTACTCACATACATAAAGTAAATAAAACAAAAACCTCATTAAAAAAAAAAAAGAAGGGGTTGGGGATTTAGCTCAGTGGTAGAGCACTTGCCTAGCAAGCGCAAGGCCCTGGGTTCGGTCCCCAGCTCCGAAAAAAAGAAAAAAAAATGGTTTAAACAGTTTGGATTATCCCATCTTCACTTCCGTAGCAGCTGAAACCCAGATGCCCGTCATTTTATAATGCAAAGCAAAAGCTTTTCCTATTGTGCTTTGCAAGTGCTGTCCATGTCCCACTGCCAAGAGTGTGTTACTGTTCAGTTCCAAGGATGGAACTCTATCCCTTACTTGGCCGTAAGTATGAATGCAATGTCATGGAAGGACATAGTCACAGTGGTGGGCAGACATGGGGAGTGTGGGGAAGACAGAAATATGCACGTGAAACTCAGAATCTAAAGTTTTTAAAAAGCCTAGATAAGGTTGGGGATTTGGCTCAGTGGTAGAGCGCTTGCCTAGCAAGCGCAAGGCCCTGGGTTCGGTCCCCAGTTCCGGAAAAAAAGAATAGAAAAAAAAAAAAAAAAAAAGAGCCTAGATAAGGCACTGAGTGTTATCAAACTACTTTAATCTGTTGTTGACAATGTTATGGAAACAAAGTAAAAATGTCAAATTGCTGTGTTTCCATTGTGTTCTGTGTTGTTATTGTGTTTTGTGGTGTGAAGGACAGAACCAAGGGCCTTGAACATGCTAAGCAAGATTCTTACCAGTGAATTATCTGCTCTACCCAAAACTAGGCAGGCAAAAGTGTTGTGCCAGCTCAGTAGTTCACAATAACCTTTAAACCCAGTTCAGCAAGGTATTTAGCAGTGTCTATTTCTGGAGTATATAAATGTGGGCTTTTTAAAAAAATTATTTATTTTATGTATATGGGTACACTGTAGCTGTCTTCAGATAAGACAAGAGGGCATCAGATCCCATTACAGATGGTTGTGAGCCATCATGTGGTTGCTGGGATTTGAACTCAAGACCTTTAGAAGAGAAGTCAGTACTCTTAACCCCAAGCCATCTCTCCAGCCCATTTTTTTCCTTATTTAAAAGAAATGTAACATTGTGTGTATATGTGTGTACACAAAACTATGTGAATGCTGGGACACATGTATGCAGAGGTCAGAAAACACCCTGCAGGAGTCAGTTCTGTCCTTCCACCATGTGGGTCCCAGAATTGAGCTCAAGTCATCATCCTGCTGGCCCTCCTCTGACTGCTTTGTCTTCTCTTCACACTTGTTTTACTAATCATTCACTTAAAAACAAACAAACAAAACAACAACAAGGCCAGTATAGGAACTTAAGAGCACTGGCTGTTCTTCCAGAGGACCTGTGTTCAATTCCCAGCAACCACATGGTGACTCAGAACTGTCTGTAACTCCAGTTCCAAGGGATCCAACACCTTCTTCTGGCCTCCTTGGGCAATATACATACAATTGGGTACTTATACATACACATAAAACAAAACAAATACATTTTTTAAAAAAGTAATATTTAAACGATTTATAAAACCTACATTTGAGTTTTATTAGGCAACACTGGCATGGCCACTGAATGATCAGTGACCCTCTTTCAAACCTTCCTACAAAGCCTGCTAGACACCAAGGGGATGTGAGGCACAGTGGCCATGCTGCGATGGACTGCAGAGCTATGCTTTCATTGTGAGCACCAATTTCAATATAGCGAGAGCTCAGCGATCTATTCCTCACCACATACAGTCATGACTATTTTATAGGACTTAGAGTACCAATTTAAACCGAGATTCACAGACAGAGATGCTGGGCCTGTGAATAATTCATTCGTCAATTCAAAATTATGGCTTGAGCACTGTAACACCCCTCCCCTACACCTCCAGTTCTGAAACCCTGGGGACTATGCCAGCCATGTCTGTGTCTTCAGCATCCCCAGTGGTACTTCCGCCCTCCTCCTCCTCAGGGAGCTCCTATCCCAAGTGTACGAGGCAGCCTCCCAACACCAAGACCTCACTGAGGCAGCATCTCCTCACTGCCTGTCTCTGCTGCGTGTGTGAGTGTCATCTGTTGAGAAAGAAGCCTTGAGAAGCCTCAGCCAGTGCTGTGGTTCCAACCCAGGCTGGGCAGAGATAAGGGCCGACTGCAAAGGACGACTGTTACTATTGACGAGTCGGCTTTAGAGAAAAGAGGACCAAGGACAGAGACAGCCCCTCCCAGACACATGAAGACCACCCTTAAGAACGTACAAGAGACAGTCATGGGAGAAAACACAATGACTAATGATTGACGAGAATCTAATAAAAACCGTGTGGGAATGCGCCTGTCCAGGGTGAAGTAGGCCGGGACTTTATGGTCATGTGGGAAGGGGTCACTAGGGCATATACGCACCACATCCGGTCAGTTGGGGGCGGAGGGATGTTGACCGCCAAGGTCCCGCGACACTCCTGCACTTCCACAGTTAGCAGCAGTGGCGTATTAGAGACTTCCTCCATCTTCTTTTTAATGAATTCTGTCTCTGTCGCCTTTTGGAAATATTTCGATTTGGTGATCTTATCAACAAACCTCATAATCTTACTTGTTCGATGACCTCCAACATACCTTCAAATACAGAATGCAGAGGCGTGTTAGCGTGTGTGTCAGCGGAGTGGGGTTCCCGGGGATCAGATTCAGGCTGTCAGGCTTGGCAGCAAGTGTCCGTCAAGCCACCTCGCTGGCCCTAGACACCTTCCACTACCACGAGCCTTGTGACTACACTCCTCTCCAATAGCTTTGGACACACCCTGTGGTCAGGCCCGCTCTGTCTGAGGAGCACTGTCCGGTGCATATAAGACAGTTAGCAGTATTCTCGGCTTCCAAGAATTACATGGCAAGAATGCTCTCCCTGTGGATATAATCAAATGTGTACCTGTCCCCCTCTGGGGGAGGAGTCCCCTTTGCTTGAGAGCTACTTTAAAGAACGCGCTCAGGTCAGGCAGAACATTCTGAACGGACATCAGACATCTGGTCAGAGTCATCCCATCCAGGAGGCAGCTCCTTTTTTTTTTTTTTTTCCTTTTTCTTTTTTTTTCGGAGCTGGGGACCGAACCCAGGGCCTTGTGTTTGCTAGGCAAGCGCTCTACCACTGAGCTAAATCCCCAACCCCAGGAGGCAGCTCCTTTGTACCACTCTGAGACTCCGCATGAGTCCTTGTCCTCTCAGGGAACCTCTGTTTCTAGGTAGCACACAGAGATCCATCCACGCGGCACTGACAGACAGCAAAGCAGCAACTTAGTGGACTATCATGCCAAAGCCTGGGGCTTTTTAAGGGGCCTGGAGCTTGCACCTCTTTCCTCATAGGTTTAGAACAAAGGAAAAAGCTAGCAAGCCAAGAGAAGTAGCACTTGCCTCTGGCCTTGCTCACTATCACAGACTCAGGAAGAGTGGCGCCTGGCTTCTTCACATCCTCTGCGGTTTCCAACACCGTGCGTATGTACAGAAACATGTGTGTGTGTGTGTGTGTGTGTGTGTTGTGGGTGGGGCTGAATCCAGGGCCTTGCGCATCCCGATGAGCGTGCTACACCAAGTAACACCTGTAACCCTAACAACAGTTCTAAGAGGCACTGACTGCTGGGCAAACATCTGTGCTCTCTTCTCACCTTCTGTACCATTTCAAAGAGAACAGGCTGCTGCTATTTACTTACGAGTTTCTGAATCACCTGCTGCCGTAATCTTGCATTTATTTCCTTTTGGATAATATAAAGGCCCTTACAGAAAGACATGTGACATACTCTGATCGTGACACTGCCAAAGACACAGACACAGGGGGCCCCAGATGAAGTTCACAGTCCAGAAGAGTAGCTAGGTCATCCACAGCCTCAAAATTCACAAAAGAAATAACCCAAGCATCTGGGCTCTGTAGAGGGCAACAGCAGGTAGACGGGCTGTGGTGCGCATGGATTCCTTCTCTCGGAGACCACCAGGGGGAGGTGGTGTGCAGTCTGCACCCTCGGAAGACCAGGGAACACTACCAGTGACAAGCCTTTCCTTCAAAGTCTCTTGATATTTACTCACACTGCAAGGCAAAGCCAAATTCTTTCCTCTTAAGATGTTTCACTCAGAGTGCAGGAAGAAGCTCAGAGGGGAAGGGAAAGACAGGCTGAATCCTGGCCTCTCCCTTGACCACCAGAGCCTCCAGAAGCCCCATCCACTTACCCTTCAGCCCCAGGGAGTGGCTGTTTGTCTCCAGCGCTGGGTTCTGGTGGATCATCTTCCTCAGAGGAACCGGCACTGGAGGATTCTTCATCACTGTCAGCCAAACAGTATGCCCTGGGCCTGCAACTGAACAGAGAGGAAGTCACTGGTAGTGCATGGAAAAGCACGCACGCACGCACGCACGCACGCACGCACGCACACATGCACTCACAGAGGGTCAAGAAGAAACCTCTGTTATACACTGACAATGTCACTAAGAGAGAACCCAAGAGTTCTTGGATTGGCTGTTTACTCAGTAAATTCTAGCACCAAGTCCCCAACAGGACTGCAGAGGACTTGAGCCCAGAACAGTTTGCTTTTGAGCATGCACCAGAAAGACAGGGGTGGAGTGGGATGGAGTCACAGAAAATGCAGGAGCCAAGTGTGTTTGGGGGTGGCGGGGAGATGAATGGAAAGAATGGACAGTAGGCAGGGGTTATGATGGCAGCTTAATGCTGGTGATGTGACTACCTTACTAAGGATGAGATACAGGCAAGTCCCTTGTCTGTGGCTTAATTGCCCCTCAAATTAGATTTGACTGAACTGGTGAGATTAGATATATTACACCATGCCTTCTCCATCTCCTGGGGTGGGGTCACAGAGAAAGCCCAAAGCCAAAGGGACTCAAAAGGAAGCACCTGACATAAGAACCTAGGGACTTTTCTAGAACAGCTCAAATTCAAAGGCCAGGCAGGTTTTCCAGCCCCTGTAGAGATCACCGCCCTTCACTAAATCTTTAGGGTTCCAGAAGGGTGGAGCTTCCCCAATCACCAGCAGAGCTGTGGGGTCAAGGTTTCCTTCTGAGGTGCGCCAGAGGCTTCCTGACCTAGCAAAGGCGTCTGCCTGCTTATGAGATTACTAGCTGGGCCCCTTCTCTATAGCTCAGGGACTTAGCTAGGTGTGACAGGAACAAAGGACAGAGCCCTCTCTGATCACTGTTGAGCAACAAAATGATCACTAGACACAGCCTTGCACTGCTGACCAGGGCAAAGTACTCAGGCCAGGAAGACGGGCAGCTCAGGCCCAACCTCCCCGTTACCACTGTTCTCAGGTTCTCCACACCTCCTCGAGCCACTAGAAATTCACTGGGGTAACTGTCGGCTGATTAATGGGGGTCAAGGGCAGAGTATTCAGCTGCACACAGGAGAGGGCCAGGCTGAGCCTCTCACCCTGAAACCAGAGCTGGCTGTAAGACGATCCCACGGATGTTCTCGCGGGCAGGACACAGGGATCCTGCTCACGCTGACTCTGAAATGGTGCCAGAGCTGCACCCCATGCTGGACTTCAGTGCTGAAGGGGAATGTCCCTTGGAGAAGCCTCTCCCCATCTGGAATACCTGCTTCTCGTTCCCCCAACAAGCCAGGCTAGTTCAGAAAGCTTCTGTGCCCTTGCTGCTCAGAGCTGCCTTGGAGGTCCTGTGGGAAGGCCGCCCTCACAGAGCTCTTGGGTTTCAAATCTATACAGAAAATTCGATTCTCAAAAAACCCTCTGAACTGGGTTTTTAGATTAGGAGAGACAGAAATGCAAATTGTCAGAGATTACACAACTGTCCCATATCCCCACCAGTCAAACAGCTGTGTTGCCAGCTTGCAACCCTCATGCTGACAGGTATGGAAGCTGGCCTAACAGCACAGGGCAGTTCCTCATGTATACACAGCACAGGGCACCTGGGATCATAGTGAAATCTGCTGAGCCATGGACCCTCGTCCCCACCAATGTGCGCCGTCTGGCACCTCCATCCCTGGGGGAAAGATGCCAACGGGTGAGCCCTGCATTGAGCTCTGCGGTTCCAGCGTGAACTAATCCTCTGCAGGACAGAGGGCTAGCTGCATTCTGCTGCTTCAAGTGAACAATTCAGATAATGCTGCCTGGGCTCCAGTGTATCGGGTTCTGTGGAGTCCAGTTTTGACTAAACAGCAATTCTATTGCCCAAAATGGGACTATTTTATGTGGAACCCAGGACCGCTCTGTTACTAACGCTTGGCTCAGACACAGTTTTTACAACTAAATGTGCAGTTTATGCTCTCGGTCTTATGATGGCGACAAGAATTTTAGACACAGCACACATCCTCAGAAGAGATGTGTAGGATGTGAGAAACTACTGGCTTTAAACACAACTCAAAATTCCAGAAGAGTGTTCTATCCTCTCAGAACCACTGAACAGGCTCATTCCAGTTACGCTGCCTCTGGTTAAAAAACCACTTGAGAAGTGAGCCTAAAGTCAGACACGAGAGAAAGTAAATTATTTTATGGTGGTCCATCTTGGGCTCTTTTTTTTCTTTCTCTCTTTCTTTCTTTCTTTCTTTCTTTCTTTCTTTCTTTCTTTCTTTTCCTCCCTCCCTCCCTCCCTTTAGATGGGGGGGGTCTCACTTTGTATTCCTTCCTTCCTCCCTCCCTCCCTCCCTTTAGATGGGGGGTCTCACTTTGTATTCCTTCCTTCCTTCCTTCCTTCCTTCCTTCCTTCCTTCCTCCCTCCCTTCCTTTAGATGGGGGGGGGGGGTGTCTCACTTTGTAGTCAGTTCCAGCCTGGACTGGAACTCACTGTGTAGCCTAAGTTAGTTTCAGACTCAGGCTAAGTCTCTCATGCCTCAGGTTCTCAAATGTTGGGATTGCCAGCATAAACCACCACGCCTGGTTCAAATGTTTTCTTTATTGTTTGAATAATCATTATCACTTCTAGCAACTTCCAGCAGCCAGCCAGCCAGCCTGTCTGTCTGTCTGTCTGTCTCTTTTTTCCTGGACATATGTCTGTGTTATACACACAAGCAGTGCCTACAGAAGCCAGAAGACAATAGATGGCCTTGGAACTGGAGTTATATGTGGCTGTGAGCCTCTATGTGGGAGCTGGGATTTGGACTCTAGTCCTTTAGAAGAACAGCCAGTGCCCTTAATGGCTGAACTATCTTTCCAGCCCCATCCCAGCAGTTTCTCAAACTACCTGCAAAGCAGGATGCTTGCTATCAGTTTGGAATAGAACACACAGATGCCAGGGGCAATTGCAAAAAGCTTTCAGTGAAGAGTAAATACACATATTCAGCAGCGTGGCTGGGACCTTGTTCCTCAGACTGCACTAACTTTCTCATAAAGCAGGCTCATGTATTAGCTGTGTGCATACAGACACACACCCAGGATGAGACCTAGGCATGGTATATTTGGCTCCTAGGAAGATCAAAGGCCTACGTAAGGCTGGGGAGACTACACACTGGCCCAAGCTGTACCTAGTACATTGCAAAATCCCTCCACTATCCATTTAAAGGATCTGTCATGTAGGATGAATTCCCTCTGTCTTATTTAAAGGCCCTTTATGGGTTTTTCCTAAAGTTTAGACTGTTCAGACTGCCTCCTTCCCCTCCACTCCCATAGTGCTGGGGATTGAGCCTAGGGTCTCACACATGCTTAGCAAGAGCTCTCCCGATGAGCCACATTCCTGGTCCTTGAAACCCATTTTGACTGCTTCTCTGCCCCAAAGTGCTTTAACTACAGTGTGTGACAAAAAGACATGCTGTTTGTGGAAGTACAACAGGCGTAAAAGACAAATGCCTGTAAATGACTGTCAGAGGGAGCCGCCTTCAGACTGAGGAAACCTAGATTTCAATTCTGTCTTGTTCTCTGGGTACCACTATAAGCAAAACGGTGAGGACGCCACGGTTGTCAAAGCTGTGGCCTGGAGAGGTGGAGGCTGTTGTGGGCCTCTACAGAGTCTGCACTGGGGTGCAATGTTTTTGTTTTTGTTTTTTAAAGATTTATTTATTCTATGTAAGTACACTGTAGCCATCTTCAGAGACACCAGAAGAGGGCATCAGATCCCATTACAGATGGTTGTGAGCCACCATGTGGTTGCTGAGATTTGAACTCAGGACCTCTGGAAGAGCAGTCAATGCTCTTAACCACTGAGCCATCTCTCCAGCCCAACTAGGGTGCAATATTAACAAAGACATCGATGTTTAATAACAGCTACCACTTGGACTGCCTTCTGTCCCCCGTCTCCCCAGTCTCAAGGTGTCTACACATGTTCATGGCTGAGAACAGAGGAAGCAGATTTTAGAAGTGCTTCTGGAACTAGGTTCTGGAATCATGCACCAGCTTTCAGGGGGTTTCAATGCTTCAGAACTCTGAGCCAAACAATGGCCGTGAAAATGGTTTTTCCGAGATATAGATGGGGTCTGGAGTCCTCAACTTCCCCAAGGGTCTGTTTCTCAGGCCTTTTTTCCTCACAAAGGAAGGGCTCTGAGGTTGTATTTCTTTTTGCAAATTGCATATTAATGTATATTTTAACATCCCCACAGGAAGAAGATAGACATCGCATTCAGGATTCTTCTATGAAATGATGGTTTTAGAAATACATTCTACTATGAAAGCTACACTCCCAGAGAAAGGGAGTCTTTTCAGTCAGTCTAAGGAAACATGGCATCCTCTGAGCAGCCAGTTTGTGGATGTAACGGGATGGAAAGCCAAGACAACCAGAACAACAACAGTCACTGTGGAGTGCATGAAAGACGAGACTCAGAACTAGAGGGCTGCTGCCCACCTGATGGGTACACCTCGCCTTTCCAACAGAGCCTGAAGCCCTGTGCTGGGGTAAAGCTACTTCCTAAAGGGCCTTACTCAAATGCTCCTCCCACTACCATTTAGTAGATACATTTAAAAAAAAAAGTGCTGGAGATCAAACCCAGGGCCTGGCACATGTTAGGTGGGCAACTGCTCTCCCACTGAGCTACATCTTTAGCCGGGGTCCTCATTTCTCAGACTGCTTCTGCCTACGGTGTTTTTGCAACTCTGTTGCCAGAAGGCCAGACTATCACTGCTCAGCTACAGGGATCAGAGTTGGGGGTGTAATAGCAGATAAAGAAGTTAGGTCTGACTATAGGCGAGATCAGAACCCCAGCACTGAAGTCTAGGAGACCCTCTGTCAGCAGAGCCTCACCCCTGCTCTCAGCCTTCTGAGCCCTTGGGCTGTGCCTTTGTGTCTGGGGAAGTGATGAAATGATATTGTTTAGTGGCTTCAAATGGGACCAGATCAGGCTCAGCACGAACAGGGTGTGGAATGCTACACAGGGAGTTGATGGATACCACTCACCAGAAAATACAAATCCACAGATTGCCGATTCCAAACACATTTTAACAAACAGCAGAGAAATGAAAGGAAAACAGCAGATACGGGTTAGTCATAGAGCAGGCGCAACTCTCCAATTATTAAAACAGGGACATTTCGGGGTTGGGGATTTAGCTCAGTGGTAGAGCGCTTGCCTAGGAAGCGCAAGGCCCTGGGTTCGATCCCCAGCTCCGAAAGAAAGAACCAAAAAAAAAAAAAAAAAAAAAAAAAAACAGGGACATTTCAACACATAACCCGGATAAGTCCAGATCATCTAAGCAAAAGAATGTCCTTGAAGACACAACTCAAAGTCCTTGCTCTATCAGCACTGAAAACGTAAAGAGGGTCAATCAGCTTACAACTAAGCGAAGAGCCCAAGAGCCAGTGTCTTACAAGCCCGGCCACTGTAGTTTGGTTCCTATAGAGGGACTAGGGGTGGGAGAGGCCATGTCCTTTAACTTGGCTCAATCTATCATTTAGATGTGTAGCCAGAACAGAGACTTTTAAGGTGTTGGAGAATATGGGCATCAAAGCGGGGGTGGGAGGTAGGGCACAAGATGGGGGAGTAGGAGTAGGTGGGTTTAGGCTCCATTAATTACCTCATGATTCTGGAATATTTCTAAATCAGATTAACTCTGGGTTACTGTCTATAAAGAGAAGAATTTACTAAGCAAATCAATATTATATTATTTTGGGAAAGTGCTTCTCAGAACACTTGCAGAGCATCCTCTTAGCTGCAGAATCAACCATCTCATTATAAATAATTCTGACCTGGTGATTAAAGTGCTAGACCCCAGGGGACCTTAATCTGTTCCACATATTGCTGTCTGTGGCTCGGAGCTGAAGTAGGCTTCAGAGTAAGGATTTGATTCGCAGAACAGTGTATGCTCAGAGGAGTCTGTCCTGCTTGTCTGTGCCAGCGATGCTTTCTGGGTAATTCAGACAGTGTCACCCCTGCCACTGCTGACACCAACAAACAGCCACTGTATGCTGCCACCGCGGTCCCTGGGGGTAGAGCTCGCTCTGCGGTCAGAAGCACTGACACTGCGCCTGCTGGCCATTCTGGGGCTCCCACGTGCCGACCTGCTTCTCACAGGCTGCAGGGAGAGGCTGGGCCCCAGGGTTGGTTAGTAAATTCATAGAGAGCCCCTTACCCTTCTTTGCCAATTTCTCCAACCTTCAGGGCTTCAACAAGAGGCTCTTTACCTAGTTTGGTCAAGTTCATTTTGGTCTCGAGAGTCATCAGAAAGGACCCATTGTAAGACATTTCCAAATCGATCCAGAGTCCTAGAGAGACAGTTAAAAGGAAAAAAAAAAAAAAAAGAGTTTTTGTTTTGATTTTTTTCCCTCCCCCTAATATGAGTCTAAACTACATTATCAAAACTGGTATTTTCGGGACTAGAACGATAGTTCAGTGGTGACAAGCTCTTGCTGCTCTGCAGAAGGGTTCAGCTCCCAGCCCCCAAATGATGGATCGAGGCCATTTTCTAATTCCAGTTTCAAGGGGTTGGACATCCTCTTTTGGCCTCTGAGGACATCAGGCATGCATGTGGTGCACACAAGCACATGCAGGCAAAATACCCAGACACACAGCCTCTCCCTTCCCCCCCTCCCCTTCCCCATTCTCTCTGGGGCTTCTCCTCCTCACAGGAAAGAAACAAATGCCCAGAAGGCTGACCCCCAGCACTGCCAGGAAGGGTAGCCAAGGTGATGCTGTTTGGCCAAGTGAGGAGACTTCACTGTGTGCGCTGCGTGACTCACAAGACAGCCACAGACGGCAGTCATAAGCGGGCGGGGCTTCGCAGTGATGCAGCTGTTGGGGTCACTCTGCTAAGTGTTCTGGCCTATACCAGGAAGGTGACGTGGCTCAGCAGCAGGTAAAGGTCGCCTGCCACCAAGCCTAATAACCTGCCCACATGGGAAAGGAAGAGAACTGACTTCTACAAGTTGTCCTCCCACCTCTGTGTGTACAAGCCCACCCTATCCTACCTCCTCCCTGCAGATAATAATGGTTTTAAAAAGAGAATTGAATTGTTTAAAAACAGAAAGACAGCCCAATAAATTCATTGTGATCTCTTGCCCCGCCACACACACACATCAAACTTTTAATTTTTTTGTTTTGTTTTGTTTTTTAAGATTTACTGACTGCTCTTCCAGAGGTCATGAGTTCGATTCCCAGCAACCACATGGTGGCTCACAACCATCTGTGATGGGATCCGATGCCCTCTTCTGGGGTGTCAGTGACAGCTTATTCAGATACATAAAACAAGTAAATAAATCTTAAAGAGGAAAAGAAAGACAAGAGGATTTGTTTTATTTGTATAAGTGTTCTGCACACACACGAGGCATGTGTACAGTGTGTATGCCTGGTGCAGAAGAATGTCAGAAGAGAACATTGGAGACCCTGGACCTGGCATTGTGGATGGTTGTAAGTGCAGGTGCTGGTCCTATGCAAGACCAACAAGTGCTCTTAACCTCTGAGTCATGCCTCTAGTGCCCACATTTTTAGATTTTTAGTATCCATTTGTTTCTGGAAATTACCTTATAATAAAAACAAAAGGATTTCCAGGAGTATCTAGGTAAAACAGGAGAACCACTTAGTGCCAGAGTTTTAAGAATTTAGTCATCAGAAGGATGTTGCTGTAAGTAGCTCATATCTCATTTCACCAGGGTGGCTGCCACCGGCCCAGCATCTGCAGTGTTCACAGACATCTCATAACTCTGTCAGCACACGAGGGGGTGGCCTGGCAGGCAGAGCTACACGAGATGCTTCTCACTCTTAGAGCTCCACAGACCTCATGGATATTCAATCAAAATGCAATCCTTCATGTAGCTATTTAAATGCTATTAGTCTTTTATAGACCCTCATAAGATGAGTGACAATATGTAAGAGGAAGCAGGAAATTGATCTCACCCCATTCTTCACACATAGCTCCCTTTTCAGTCCACTGCAGTAAACAGCCCCTCCCCTGGATAAAGGCACTGTCCAATCCTACAAAGTACTAATGGTGCAATTCTTCACTATTTGGTTTTCAACAAGTTCTTCCTGTTACTGAATGCGATTATTCTCCATGAATGACTCGGTTTAATTAAGTGGCACAGGTCAAGGGTGATTATCTTCTTTGCGGGAAAAACTGCTTCATTTCTAGCTTACGGTAAGCAGTTAGAGAGAAATCATAACTTACTCTTCATAATGCTGGTACTGTGGAGAAAAAAGGCACATCGGCTTCAGGAGAGACACTTAGTCCTTAACCACCCAGGGGAAAGGGATCAGTCCAAAGGGCTACGTGGGAATTTAAGTCATTATAAAAAGGACACCGGTTTCTTCTGGAAACCCAGGCCAGGTTTCTAAATAATATTAATGGCATGAATTGTCTTTGAAAGCTGTCATATCAAGCGCACCAAAACTTTATTCCTTCCAAAATGGAAGGTTCTGTTGTCTTTCTCTCCAAAAAATTTATCCTTTTTAAAAATTATGAATTATCCTGGGTTCGGTCCCCAGCTCCGAAAAAAAGAATAGAAAAAAAATATGAATTATAAGGGTGCTAGTGTGCAGGCAAGGGCATCTGGACCTCCCTACCCCCCAAGCTGTGAACCACCCAACATGGGTGCCAGGGTTCAAACAAGTCCTCTGGAAGAGACCAGTAAGTACTTAAGGGTATCGGATTTCCTGGAACTGGAGTGACAGCCACTGTGTGCCACCCGATGTAAGCACTGTGACCTGAAGTGCTCTTTACTAGTGACTCAGTTCTCCAGTCCCTGGTTGTTCGTATTGACTAAAAAGAAAAAAACCAAAACAAATAAAAAACCCAAGTATTATGGGCACAGGAAGGCTTAGAGCACCATTACAGGAACCAGGGCTTGAGTTTCACTGTAAGTTTCTGGACAGAGGGCTCACCTACACACAGAGGACACCACACCAACTTTTTTTAGGGAGGATTGTATGCAGCCAGCAGGTCTATGCCCTGGCTATCCTTTCTGGCTGCAGCTGCTACAGGGTAAAGCTGCACAGAGAACCAGAAACCGATCTCAGTAGAGGCCCACACAGGATCAGACACTTATGGCAGGTTTGCTGTGCTCTTTGTTTGTTCTGTTGTTGTTAATGTTGTTTGAGACAGGACGTCAGGTGTTCCAGGATGCCCTTACTTGCTGTGTACTTAAGGATGAACCTGATTCTGATTCCCCTGTCTCCACTTCCCAGGGGCTGGAATTATAAGCACACACCTCCTCTCTCAGGGAGTGCTGGGAATCAAACCCAGGGCTTTGTTCATCCTAGGTAAACATTTGGCCTCCTGAACTGTATCTCTGCTCCAGTGTCTGGTTTCAGACTCATTATGTATCACGAGGCTCACCCACAAACCTAAGATGGACTCAAGAAGGGGTAGAGAAATTAAAACTAATATAAATCATAAACTAATATCTCAAATTATTATGATGTTCTTGTAAGTGCAGAAAAAGAGACCTCTCACCACTGCATTGAACAATGCTTCCATGGCAATGACTAGCCGGCAAGAAGCACAGTGAAAACCCAAGAGCAAACCTGCACCCTTCAGAGCAGAGGCCCAGTCCCACTTCTAGGCCCCAGTCCCTGGCTTACAAGGCCACCAGACGAAGTCAACAGCCACTAGGAAGCCTGTCTCTGCCTTGGCAAAATGTACAGATATGGTGACAATGTCAAGATGGGGTCAGACCCCAGAAGTGGCACCGTACCCTGAACACAGACAGCTAGCTACACGCTGTTATTCTAACCATAATCAGGGACAAATCACCAACCAAATGACAATTAGCATGACAAACCTTAGAGGGTTTGAGAAGGGCACACAAAGACTAGACAGCTCGTCCCTGAGAGTGCTGAGCTCTCAGCGGGCACCAGATCAATTGACAGGTGGCGTAAGGAACCCGTCTTCAGGAAGTACATGGCTAAGAATAAAGATGAGGCTGGGGACATGATCCTGTTAACTCAGTAAAGCACTGCTGTGCCAGCATGAAGAAGGACCTGGTTGACTGTCAAGCACTCAGGTAAAACGCTGGATAATGTGCCTCTAATCCCAGGGGCAGAAGTGGAGACTTCCCTGGACTTGCTGGCCAGGGTTGTGTCAAACTGGTAAGCTCCAGAACCAATGGGAGACTGGTCTTTAAGAGTGAGATGGAGAGGAAGATACATGACCTCAGCCTCTGGATTCCACAGCCATGTAAGCACATGGGTACAGAATAAAGATGGCCGCCGGGTGGTGACACATCTGTTATCCCAGCACGAGGGAGGCAGAAGCAGAGAAGCATCCTTCGTAACACAGTGAGTTTAGGGCAGCATGGACGACATGAGACTCTGTCTCAAGACAAATCAGGAAAAAGGGGGTGGAGATAGCTCAGACGTAAGGAGCACTGGCTGCTCTTAGAGGTGCTGAGGTCAATTCCCAACAACTACAGAGTGGCTCACAACCATCTGTAATGAGGTCTGGTGTCCTCTTCTGGTGGTGTGCAAGTATATATGCAGGGAGATCACTGTATACATAATTAATTAATTAATTAATTAAAAAATATCAGTGGGGAAAAAAGAATAAAGATGGCCTCAATCAGCTCAGCCCAGTCCATAATGTAAAGTGCTACTAAACAGCCATGTCCCCAGAAGCAAGGAAGGCCACAAACAGAATGGAGGAGCGTGCGTGTGCGTGTGTCTGTCTGTCTCTGTCCCTCTGTGTATGTGTATGTGTGTGTCTGTCTGTCTGTCTGTGTGTGTGTATGTGTATGTGTGAGCATTTCTCCTTAATAAACCCCATGACTTCATAACTCTTCCACACAGCCACAGAAAGCGTGTGGTCCCACACAGCAGCCCCATCTTGTACTGTTAGCGCACTGGTCTGGACTCTGTGTGGTCTGGACTCTGAGTCTGGACTAACAGGGCACCTGCTGCTTGGGAGGTGTTCTAGCTTCACCTCTGTGGTTATGATGAATACCCTGGCAAAAAAGCAACATGGGGAAGACAGGGTTTATCTGGACAATAGTGCCAGGCTACAGCTCACCATTGCAAGGAAGACAAGGTGGGTCCTCAAAGCATAAAGCATCCCATGCAGTCATGGGCAGAGAGAGAGCGCATGCATGTCCACAGTCCAGGGACCAACCCACGAAGACAGTACCACCCACCTCCAGGGTGGGTCTTCCTACCTCAAATTAACCATCAAGACATTCCCCAACAGACATGCCCACCGGCAAACCTGATCTACATAATTCCTCACTAAGACTCTTCCTAGTTGACTCTAGATTGTGTCAAGTTGATAGTTACAACAAGAAGGTATTAAGACTTCCAAGACCCTTACTGATGGAGCTGACCTCAAGCCTCCCCTACCCTGCTGACTTTCCCCCTCCTTTTTGCCATGGTAGGCTGGCTTCCCCTCTGAAAGCGAATGTCCAGCATCCAGAGAGCAAAGCTTGAAAGGAGCGTCTATCATAGGTTATCAAGGTCAGGGAGCATCTATCATAGGTTACCAAGGTCAGGGAGCGTCTACTACCATCAGTTACCAAGGTCAGGGAGCATCTACCATAGGCTATCAAGGTCAGGGAGCATGTACCATAGGTTTTCAAGGTCATGTGCTGGGGCTACAGAAGATCACCCCAGTGACTGTTTTGTTCTCATCAAGCAGACTGGGGTCATATGCTCTCAGAGACAAGAGAGACTCTGCAATTTCCTGTGCTACTGCACCCTGCTGCAAAGTGGGTGCCTTCTGCTTCCCACAACTCAGCCACCCGGATCGTACCCCAAGCTTTCCAGAGGCAATATCAAGGGTAAAATAGTAATAGTAAAAGTAACACCACCATCCAAACTACCTCAGGTGTGTTAAGTCATGTGCTCCTCGTGACAGGCAGGTAAGTGCTCTCAGAGTCTCCACGGAAGAGGGGAGAAGCTCTCGCCTGGGCTTTCCCGCAACGGTGGGTTTGAGTTTAGCCAACGCCCACTATGGAGCCACATCTGCAATGCTGCAGTGTGTCAACATCCCAGAACGTGGGGGCAGAGAAAAGAGGATTGTCGCATGTTTGAGAGTAGTTTGGTCTGCATGACAAGTTCTAGACCAGCCAGGGCCACATAAAGACCCTACCTTAGAATTTTAAAAGTGCAGCCTAAGGTAGGATAGGAAGCCCCAACAGCCCATGGGAACCGGAAGAGGTTTTTCTTTCTTTTTAAAAATGTTTTCTATTAAAAATTATTATTTTATGTGTATGGATATTCTGCCTCCTTTATGCCTGTGTACCCATGTGTGTGTAGGATTCACGACATCAGAAGAGGGCACTGGACTCCCCGGAACTAGAATTAGAGACTGGGTCCTTTGGAAGAACAGCAAGGGCTCTGAACTGCAGGGCCATCTTTCCAGCCCCTGGGAAGGATTTTCCAGAGGGGCATTGGAGTCTCACAGGAGTACCACTATTACCAAGTCACCCCAGCTTTCAAGTTCCCTAAAAAGGAAGGCTCTCCCCAAGAGCAGTGGGATCCTAAACCCCAAACTCACACAGTCACACACTGCATGATGACTTGTGATCACTAGTGAACCACATGTAGGACAGCAGTCCTGTGAGATTCTGTCACTTAGTAACATGACTGCCACCTAAGCCTAGGTTAAGCATACTTTATTGTTTACACAGCGTGGACACAGTTACACAGTTGAAGGAACATGTGACTGTTACTGAAAAACCCCTCAGTGCATTCCTCATGCTCACTTCTGTTTTGGGTCATACAGGCATCCTGCAAAAGCTTGGAAAAGCCTAATTTGACCAAATTCAATTAAACCCCAGGCTTAATGTCTTTCTTTGGTAATATTTTCTCTGTTATGCAAACCAGCAGATCTGCCCTGAAAGGGGTTAAGCTTCAAGTGGATTAAAAGCAGCAAGGCTTTGATCTGCAGAGTTGAAATGTCTCACACCAGCTCCAAAAAGCCAGGAAAGAACCTGGAGACTTAGATCTCCAATTATCCTCAAAGCCTGCCCAATGCAGCCCCACATCTTCAGTGCAGTTCAAAGCCGCAGAGACACTAGCATATGGCAGAGCCTACTGTGCCCCGCCCAGTGCCACTTTCCTTAGATATTTCTATTAAACCAGGAAAAGGCAGTGCTGAGACTGGAGAGGTTGCAAGCAACAGGCACCTTCAGTATTTAGTTTTAAAAGCCCAGGGATCAGAAGGTTTGTGTAAGTTGATTATTTACTGCAAAGGGCAGCAGAGAGGCCATGGGTCAGAGGAAGACCCTGCCCTTGTACTCTGATGGGGCACAGATCCTAGCTACATAGCTACCTTAGTGGCACACCTTTTAATACTGTGTACCATGCTGTATGGGGCAGGGGTGTAGAACAAGCAACCTTGTACCAGGTTAGAACGAGTACACTACATGTAGAGTCCAAACCTCATCTAGCTTCATTCTGCGGTCCTCACCACCCACGGCAGTATTCAGATTGATCAAGGTGCGGACAGATCTCAGGGTTACAGGTGACCATGGTGGATGTGTGACTTTCTCAAAGATCAGTGTATGTGTGTGCCCTGTCAGCTCAAACCCTGCTGGAGGGAGACGCAGAGCTGCTAAGTGTAGTCACAGAACACTCACTCTCTTCATATGGTGTAACAGCAGAAAAGTGAGTTCACTAAATGTGATTCGACGGCCATAGAGTTGTCCTAGACCTTGCAAACTGCACAAAATATCAACGTCAAAACACATAATGTTCTCCAGAAAAGCTGTGTTACTCCCCTCTATTCTGCTCCTAGGCCTCCTTGGGAATAAGTTAAGCATGATTCAAGGTGAAGAGCTTCCTTGACAGGGGATGCTAAAACTGAGCTGAGCGGGCAGTTTGCTTGGCTGGGTTACCTAGCAAGACCCTGTCTCAAAAAAGAAGGAAGAAGGGAGGGGTGAGGGGGAAGGAAGGAAGGAGGGAGAAAGAGAGGGAGGGAGGGAGGGATAGAGGGAAGGAGGGAGGGAGGGAGGGAAGGAGGGAGGGAACTGGTGGGGTTTTCCTGTGTGCCAACAGCCTTTTCTGTCCACCTGGCCCACTCAGTTTTTACTAAATTCCTGCATACTAACTCTTCCCTGTTGATGCCCTTCGAAGCCACATGTTATAAAAGACACAGAAAGCTGTGCCATTCCTCATATTTCTTCCACATTCTGATCAATTCTTTTCTCTCTCCATCCACAAGATTAGGCATAAATATTGTGACCACGGCAAGCCTAAAACCACAAGTCCAGGAGCTATGCTCCAGCAGATAATTGGCTCCCGAAATACTGCCTTCAAATGTCTTCATCTTTCAAATCCTCTAGACCCACAGGAGTGTAAGGGGCTATAAAGACGCAAGACATGAAGGTCAAAGGTTTTACAATATACAAGATGAGGTGGGTGAGGCCGGGGCTAAGTGAGCAGAGCAGCGCCTCTCAGGGAATCAGGGCTGGGGCAGATGGGCACATGGTGCCCATGAGGGGAGAGTGCAGCTGAACCCTAGCCCACTGCCTCATACCCTGACAAGGGCTACAACTCACACAAAAGCTTGGGCCCCAACAACTGGCTGGAGGGTGTCTTGGATCTGGGAAAGCCCCTATAAGAGAAGAGAGCCAGGAGGAGGAGCCCAGACATTGCTGCTCAGTTCCCACCATGACTGTTGTAAAGAGGCCACTTGTAGGATGTGGTGGCACACGTCTGTACTAGGGAGGCTGAGGCACAAAGAGCATGAGCCCAAAGACAGCCTGGGCTACAGAGCAAGGTCTAAGAGCAGCGTGAGCAGCACACAGCAAGACATGATCTCAGCAACGAAACAACAAGATCAACGCAATCCAAAAATGGCTGGTGAGATGGCTCAGCTGGTAAATGTTCTTGCCCTACAAGGTGAATGGTCTGGGTTTAAGCCCTGAAACTCATTTAAAAGTAAGGAGGAGAACTGACTCCATAGAGTTGACCTCTGACCTCAGCACACACATCCCTCACCAGCTCCCCAATCTCTCTCCCTCTCCCCACCCCCTCCCTCACCCCCACAAGTTTAAAAACTAAACAAAGACTAAGAACAAAACCCACTGTCTACATGAACAGGGAGGTTAGACTTGGCTTATTTCTAAGCACAAGCCTTGGTGTGAAAACTACAGCCAGAGAAGCACTGTTCCACCCCTGGGTCAAGTCCTCGACAGCCAACTAGGAGTTACCTTGGTGATCAACATAAGGCTTGAAGGCCTGAAGGATTTTTGGCACAGCCACACCCATGTCAAGCTCTGTCAGTGTTAGTTCATTCATAAAGTAGGGGAGCTGCAGAAAAGAAACAAACAGTGAATGAGACCCCAGGAAGCTGGTAACACACTAACGTCAACAGAGCTCCGGGCACTGTTTGAGGAGAGAGGAGTTACAGTGTTGGGTCACATCTCTATGTACAGACCAAAGAGGCAGAGACAAATAAACAGACAAATGCTATAATCTCATAAGCAGGAACTGGGGCTCAGGGTGGACCTGGTCAGCGATGGCTGTCTTGGTGAGGAGGTGAAGAGGCATTTGGCCTGACACCTGCTCGGTAGAGGGCATGCGTGGTAAGAATGAGAACAGAGGGTAAGAAGCTGCTACATTTCAGACAGGCAGATGTACCACAGGATTAGAAATAACTGGGAAAACCAAAACTAAAGCCTGACACTCAACCCCGCATCCCCGTCGCAGGGCTGGCTATTTCTGTCTTCCTCCCATGCTCTGCCTGCTCCACAAAGGCAGGTCTAGGAGGGCTTTGCCCAGGAAGTCTGTGTCCAAGGTCTCTCTAGTGTCAGGCTGTATAAGGCCATCAGTGTACACCAGTGGCCAGGGGAGGGAAAGTGCAGGGAGAAATGTTAACATCTGTCCTCATGCTCCAGCATGGTTTAGAGCTCCTAGTCAGGCAGCTCTACCCTCACAGCTCTCCTGCCAGATGACCTTTGCCCTTTCAGGGAGGGCCACAGCCAGTTCTTCGGACCCAGGCAGACTGCTATCTCCCCTTGGGTTTCTGCACCTCCTCTGGCTAATCACCTGAGTGTGCTATCTGGTCCCTGCTGGGCCTGACTAACAGCCCCAACTCAATCAGCAGGAGTTTATCATAGAGGGCACGACACAGGAGTGCTATCCTTCTCAGAGTTGCCAGGTTACCCCAAGATCGTACTGTCACCTTATCTATACTTCCTCTGGCTGGATTTGTATTCTCCCCACCCCTCCTCCTCCTCTTCCTCTTCTTCCTCCTCTTCCTCTTCCTCCCCTCTCTCCATAGTGTTTCTCATTTCTCTGTGTGTAACCTTAGCTATCCCAGAATTTGCTCTGCAGACCAGGCTGGCCTCAAACTCAAGACATCTGTCTGCCTCCACCCCTAGAGTGCTGGGCCCACCACCACCGCCAGGCTGGATGTGTATTTTGTTAATCTTCAGATCATTTGTTATTTCAGTGTAAGGGCTCCCCACCCCCACCTCCACCCCCAGGATCTTAATGTAACTGTAGTTGGACTGAACTCAGAAAGACCTGTCTGCCCGTGCCACCCGGTGCTGGATCTAAAGGCACGTGCCACCTCAGGCAGCTTAGCCTAAGATCTGAAGTAGGGGTTTAGTGTTTTGTTTTTCCCAAATGGCTGGTTACCCCACCTATTCATCCAGCAACTAACCGATGTGTTCCCTGAGCTGGACTGTCTCCTCTGAATACTAGCTTCCCGCCACACTGGAGTCTACCAGCATCAAACTGGCCCCTCCCCTCCCCCCATTGCCGTAGCTTTATAATTGTCTGTCTGACTGTCTGTGTCTCTGTCTTTCCTACCCCCCACCCCCAGAGGGTCTCGCCGTGTAGCCCAGGCTGGCTTTGAGTTTATGATGCTCCCCCTGCTTCAGCCTCCTGGGTGCGGAGGCGACAGCCATGCACCACCATGCCTGGCTTTGACACAGCTTTATAGTTTATAAGTCCTTCTTTTCTTTTCTTCCAGGATTGTCTAAGTTATATTTATCTAGTTGAGCATTAGGCTAACACACAGTGGGGGTTTTAACACACAGTGGGGTTGCACCTGGTCAGGGTGACTCTGCTGTCTACACAGTGGATCTCTGCAGCAGGCTCTCAGCAGGAAGTGGGATCTGTCAGGATTCACCAGGTGGACAACACCACCTCTGCTTTTTTACAGGCATTCATGAACATGGCACCCAACCAGTGTTGTTTGAGACAGGTTCTCATGTAGCCTAGGCTGGGCTCAAACTCACTGGGTAGCTGAGGATGGCCCTGAGCATCTCAGTTTCCTGCCACTACCTTGCAAATGCTGGGGCGCCCACTCATGGGGCTTCCAGCATGGTAGGCAACACGATATCACGTGAGCTGCTACATCCAGCCCTCAGTCATCCTTGTCTGGATCGGTGTTCCCTGTCTTAGATACCCTCCCCCAAAAAAGCAGCAATGTGAATGTGGGTGACTTAACCCCAAGAAGCTAGCACATCGCAATTAACCTCTCCTCATGCATTTCCCCCTAGGTCAGCCTCAAATGAAATCAAGAGAGTCCCTACTCTGTACAAGTCAACCAGAAACCTACAGGGTCCCACATGAGACAGAAACCTAAGGGTCACGTTCCTTACACTGCTAAGTAAGCTCATCTGGTTTGTTGGTCTCGTTTGCTGGTGAGCATCGGGCTGTGAGCAATGACAGCATCTGCTGAAGGGCATGAGAGTCCCAGTAGGGGCCAAGACAAAGACTTTACTTGCTGTTGGGGCAGAAACGCTGCTTGCTTTAAATCCACGTCTGGATACCAGATGCACCTCTGGCTGACATGAAGCATCCTATGCGTCTGTGGAGGAATGTGGTGTTATTCTTCTGCCCTTTGTTCCTGCAGTCACCTCTGTCTCTAGGGCACACTGCAGTGCAGCAGATCACAAGTGGGCAGGGATGAGAGGAGGAGCAGTGAGAGGCAGACAAAGCCACCAACCTCACCTTCAGTCCTTCTGACCAGAAAAGGCAGAAGGAGCTTAAGCTGGTGAACTGCAAGGACTTTCATTAGCAATAGAAGCAGAAGACTTCCCTAGACTTCCTCCAGACTGAGGGAACCTTCATCACTCCCTGGGGGACGAGAAACCAGGACCTTCCACTCTTAGTTCAAAAGTTCATGCTTCTGGAACTGGTGAGCGTCCGTCTGGAAGGCAGGCATGCCCTGTTCTCTTCTTGCTCCAAGGAAGCATAGCCCTCCAGTGTCTGAGAATGAAACAGGGACAGCCCCTCTGTTTGCCTTGCCTGGAGACTTCTCGAGGTGACAAAGAGGTCAAGTGGCTGCTGCTGTCTCATTCCCCAAGAAGGAGGGACACTTCACAATGGAGAGCAGGAGCCAGGTCCACATTCAACCTACCTTGAGGACAGTAACTGGTTGACACTTGTCAAAGGGCCTCCCAAAGCCATGCTCTAGGTCGAAAGGCAGCCTAGCCTCTCTTCTCTGCCAGAGAGCGGAGGAAGGGCAAAGACTGCTCTGGAGAAGGCACACAGAGCTTGTCATAGATCAACTAAGCCAAAAACTACTCTGTCTTGTCCAGAGGAAGGACCAAAATCAAGGTGAAGCTGCTTTGTGTCCTTATCTTTCTTCAAACCCAAGTTTACCTTAGTCTGATGTTTTCCTGACTGGGAGGCCTTGAACACCCTGAGAGCATGTGTGAAGGTTTACATTAGTGAACATTCTTCTAGGAAAAGCAGCCACAGGTTTCTGCTTCTCAAAGGAAATCGATGCCCAAAAGAGCCTCTGACATAAGCTGATCACAGGACTGTCAGTGAGGCCTCAGTGACCAATGTTCTCCCTGGCTGGACCCGGAGCACGCCAAAGACTTGCTTGTCAGGAACCTCTACAGGTCTCTGGGTGACAAGCATGTCCTTTAATGACAGTTATGGGGATCTTTAGGCATTTTAAACACACTTCCAGTGTTCCTTCAGCAAAGAAAGAGCCCAACACAAAGAGACATCTGGCCCAAAGCAAAGGCCAGTGACAGACACATTTAACTGTCCTAGCTGAGGGAAGGAGAGCAGCCTGAAAAAGGGTGCTATGTAGTTCAAAATGTCCATGTGGCTTGGCCCACCTCGAAGCTAGACTGAGTGTAAGCTGTCTCTAACTGAGACACAAATGAGCTATGGAAGCTCCTTTCTCCTAAACAAGCTCCGAAGGACCACAGAGGGAGGGTAGCTCTGAAGGACCACCGAGGGAGGGTAATGACATAGCACCACAGCTGACTCAAGTCTCTAGATACTTAGTCACAAATCAAGGTCAGTCTGTGATCCAGGCCAGATATGCATACGTGGTACACTTAGATCAAGGTGCATTTTCACTTAAGACCTAATGGGCCAGAACTTCCAGAAGTGAGGAGGTGGGGGACCAGAGGCCTCTCAAGTGAAAAGTGATACCTTAATTTTGCTGAGTTTCATCTGGATTTTCTTCGACACCACATCAGACCAGTATTTCTCACCCAAGAAGTCCCAAAATATTCTTCCAAGCAAGGCATTCACCCAGGCTTCCTGTTCTTCCTCCTCAGAGGGTGGGGCCTCTGGCAACTGGCAAAAGAAAAGAGACCAAAATTAGCTGTCAGAAAACTGGAGACTCAGACAGGTGCTTATTTCCATAAAGCCTCTGAAGGCCCCTCCTGTAGAAACAGAACTCGTGACTTGTCCATCTTCCCTGTAAATTACAAGTCCCACATGGTGCTGGTGAGCAAGAGGAGGAGAAACAAATCCGCTCTCACAGCTGCACCTTTTCTCGTCTTCTTTCTGCTTCTGCCCACCCTCCTATGATGCTCCGAACACTGCTAGCCCCAGCTCAGATAACCTGCCCTGCCCATGCTCCCTGTTCCCAGCTAACTCCATGTCTGAGATCTCTCTCTCACAGCCTGCTTATTTTTCTCCCAGTTAAGGCTTGGGCCTGTGGCTGCCAAGCCCATCCTCATGCAAGAGGAAATGAGTTTCCCAAAGGCCAGGACTCAAGTTCAGCCTTATCCCTGCAAGGGCAAGATATCCTTGAGGTGCTTACAAATACTGACACTTGCATTGTTGTGCCTCTGAGATACCCCACTTAGCAGAGTCAGGAGTTTCCGAAGCGCTCCCCTCTCAGCATGTGACGAAGAGGAGGGTCAGAACCACAGGGCTGGAGGAGAACACGGCTCTCAGGACAGATGTTTGCCCCAACCCCAGCCCAGCAAATGCTCTAATGCCCAGTGCTCAACCAACACACAATCTCTCTGAAACATCTGCTGTGACCAGTGGGTGAGAAACCTGTCTCTAACTTCCTGGGTTAGCTGCTAGACTATGGAATCTGGCCTACTGTGGGTCAGAGGTGGGCATGGAGGAAGAGGAACAGCAGTAGCAGAAGCAGCATCTATGAGGGGACTGTGAGGTTTGGTGGCGAGCATGTGCTGGTGGGCTCAGTACTTACAAGGTGGCAACATTGGTGCTGTTGACACACACGGCCAATACAGACTCCTGCAGATCACCACAGCTGAGCATCGTGGCACCCCAGAAAGAGGGGGCCCTGCTTCCGTCTGAGGAAGGAGTAATCCCTAGGTCATGACTGAAGCCTGATTCTGGCTCTCTGCTTGCTCTGTCATGAGGGAGGGCAGGAAGCAACGTCCCACCAACAAGACAGACACTTGTGCAGGCACCTGAATTAGACTGCAGCCTTATACAGAAAAACAAGCAAGCAAAAGGAAAAAATCAAAAGATGGAGAAATGCAGAAGCCTAATGACTGCTCACACTTTCCCTTTGGGATCTATGCAAACACAACTGGATACGCCATTCACTCTCTTCCTTCACACCTTGTGCTTGTACACATGTGCCACCGTGACCTGCTCTGTGTAACCAATCGGTCTACCTGGCTATGTGCCCAGGACAGTGGCATGGCACACTGGTCACCAGGCGGCAAGAATCCACCTTGAAGGTCTGCCTGGCTGTGAGAACCCTACGGTTTATGTCCTGTAATGGGTCTGACCTGGACTTAGGGTCTGATCCATGTGAGCCAGCAGACTGCTCAGTCCCCTCGCCATGTCAGAGCTGTGCCAGCTCTTTCTCTGGGAACTAGGAAGTGGGGGGCTCACTTCCATTTTCTAGCAACACATCAGTGTCCAGGACATGTTCTAGATTCCTTCAAATCTAGATGATTTCCAAGGTCTTCCTTACGGATGTCAGTGACTTAAGGACAAACAGGCTGGAGGGCAGTTCGGTAAGAGCACTACTGCACTCCAGAGGACACACTTTAGTGCTCACCACCCACTGGTGGCTCAGAACCACCATCAACACCAGTGAGACTCTCTTCTGACGTCCACAAACACCCTGCACACGTGGCATTCACTCACACAGACACATCCACATCCACTGAAAATTAACCTGCTTAAAATTGATACACATTCATTTTTCCACTTTAGAAGAGGTGGCTCTACCCCACTCTAGAACATTCTATGTATGCTTCCCTAGTGCTGTCATGTCTGTACATTAACCAAGACATTCTCCACCACCAAGTTCCGGATGGAAGGACAGAGGCTGGCAGCAATTTCTTACACTACAAGCATGTGTGCATGTGTGTGGTCACGTGCTTGTGCTTACTCCCCGCCCCCACACACCATGCACCATCATCTTCAGGCCAAGGATAACCAGCACAGGACTCCGTAAACCCCATCAGATTATCTGTGCAGACTTCTGAAGAACATCACATGTCTGAAGAAAATGACCCCCCCCCCAGGCTACTCAGGCAGTGCCAAACCACTACCCATGTCAGACTCTCATCACTTTTAGTCTTGTAGGCTACACAGAAGAGGAGGCTGCCTCTTCCTTTCTCAGGAGAGCACATGTTCCCTTTATCCGTCTTTCTTTAAAATGCTCATTTTTACAGGAAACAAATCATACCACACACACACACACACACACACACACACACACACACACACACAAGAAACAAAGACTATTTCACAATGATGTCTAAGCACATGATGTGGTAAAACGTCTCAAGGAACCGACGAGCAGGTTGCTTTTCCTTTTTACCAGTTCCTGTATCTAAGGCAGGCTCTGCACAGGGGCACAGGGAACAAAGACAAACATCAGAGCTGCAGAACAGAGACAATGCTTCAAAAGGGCTTCACGAACAAAACCTGGCCTCCACAGACTGCTATAATGCCTTTCCAACGACTGTCATAAAAACTTAAAGCCAAAGAATAAATGTGCATACACGTCCTAATATCGCTCTGTGAATGCAGGGAGAAATGTGAGGAGAATATTCATCATGCCGCCTCCTACCTCCACACAGTAGGGAAGGGTAACCAAGCACGCCTCCAAAGACAATGTTTGGGGAAGCCAATGTTCCGAAGCTGAGGCAAGGCCATCGAGAGGCCAGGGAGGCCTTTCTGCTAAAAGAGAGGCGGAAGCAACTGCTCCTGAGTTTGGTCATGCATGGCTGCTGTGTCAAGGTGGCAGCTGTGGCGGCCTGGTCCAGGAGCAGACACAGCAGGACACTTTCTTCACGCTTCTGTGCTTGTTCCCGATTTTAAAACAATCCATATTCATTACAGAACACACGAGTGATCTCTCTTCCCAGAGAGAACAGAAACATTTTCATTATATTTTAAGCCTGACCCACCCTTTTAAAGACATGGTCTCACTGTACAGCCACAGATGACTCCAAACTGGCGATCCAACTTCAGCCTCCTGAGAACCAGGATTACAGACATGCATCACCAAGCCCAGTTCCAGTCTCTTCCCAGTGTCCTTTAATCTCTGCATTTGGAAGGCAGAGGCAGGCAGGTCCTTTTGAGTTAGAGGCCAGCCTGATCTGTTAGAGGCCACCTTCTCTCTCCTCAGTGCTGGCATCACAGCACACACCACCACAGCTGGCTTTTTAATCTGGGGGTTAAATGCATGTCATCATGTGAACAAGCCGTTACCTACGAAGCTTTCACTCCACTCCTTTATATGTGCCTTTGGGTGTGTGCATGTGGTGTATATATGCTTGCACATATATGTGCAGATGTATGCACATATGTGTATATATGGAGCCCAGAGGTCAAAAATGGGAATCTTGATCTCTTCTCCACCTTATCAGTTTATAAGGCTTTATTTCTTATGGTGTGGGGGTGAGGTGGGTACACGTGTGTGGTTACTGACTGAAGCCAGAGAAGTGCACAAGATCCCAGGAGCTGGGACTTAGACGGCTCTGATCCGCCTGACCCAGGGCTGGAATCCCAGTTGGTCCCCTGCAAAAGCAGTGCACACTTGTGAGTCTCTCTAGTCTCAGACTGTCCTGTTGACAGGGTCTTACAGAACCTGACTTTATTAACTAAACTAAGCTGTCTGGCCACTGAGCTCCAGGGCTCTCCCTGTCTCTGCCTGCCTAGCTCAGGGGTTTCAGATGAACGTCATCTGGTGCTGAGGACTCCAAACTTAGATCCTCGTAAAGCTGGCACTGAGCGGACCATCTCCCTATGCATTTACCTACTTTTCTTTCTTTCTCTTTTTCTTTCTTTCCTTTTCTTTCCTTCTTTAATCATTTGTTCTTTTTTTTTTTAAAGATTGATTTTATTTTATGTATGAGTACACTGTCGCTGCCTTCAGACACACCAAAAGAGGACATTGGATCTCACTTCAGATAGTTGTGAGCCACCATGTGGTTGCTGGGAACTGAACTCAGGACCTTTAGAAGATGAGCCAGTGCTCTTAACCACTGAACCATCTCTCCAGCCCGCATTTACCTGTTTCTTAATTCAATTATTTATGTCCTTAATATTGAGTCATAAAACTCAATATTTTGGTATTAGACCAATATGAGAGAAACAATTTGCAAATGTTTTCTCCTACTCTGTGAACTATTTTTAAAAAGATTTATTTTTATTGTTTTCATTTTTGTGCATCTATGTGTGTCTGTATAAGTGTGTACCACACATGTGCGGGTGCCTAGGGAGGCCAGAAGATGGTGTCAGATCCTCCTGGAGCTAGAGTTACAAGCAGTTGTGAGGCACGATGTGGGGGCTGAGAATCAAACCCAGGTCCTCTGGAAGAGCAGTGTATGCTCCTAACCACTGAACCATCTCTTCAGCCTAATTTTTTTAACTTGAAAATTTGCTTTTATTACATTTTATTTATTTTTATTTAGTGTGTGGGAGTGGGTTTTCTCCACCAGGTGGGTTCTGGGTCTGAACTTGGGTCATCAGGTTGGTAGCAGGCACCTCTACCCACTGGCCCCTGTCTAGTCCCCTTCCAATGTTCTCTATGGCAGCAAAGCCTTGAATTTAGGTGGACCCAGTTTACTTGTCTTTGGATGTTTGCTTATGTTGTCTTTGTAGGAACTTTTATTTTTCTCTTTTTGCTTCCTCATGTTCTTTTAGACAGCCTTGAACTCATATTCTATCAGTTTCCTGTGTGTTAAGAGTTCCTGATGTACACGGCCTTGCGCTTGCTAGGCAAGCGCTCTACCGCTGAGCCAAATCCCCAGCCCTTCTGTTCTACTCTTAAGAGCTTAGCGTTTACCTTGAGGTCTGTGATCACACAATCTCATTCTGCATGGAGTGTGAGGCTCGGCTTCAACATCCTTCTTCTGCACGGATAGCCAGTTGTTCCCACATCATTTATTAAAAAACTATTCTCAGGCCAGAGAGATGACTCAGTGGGTGAAGGGGTTTGCTGTGCTGCCAAGCCTGATGAATGTTTGCTTGTTTGCGGCCCTGGCTGTCTTGGAGCACACTATGTAGACCAGACTAGCCTCGAACCAACAGAGAGTCACATGCCTCTGGCTCCCAAGTGCTGGGATTAAAGCTGTGTGCCACTGTGCTCCACTGTGACCTAAGCTTAATCCCCCGGACCCACATAGTGCGAAAAGAGAACTGCCTCCTGGAAGTCATCTCCCTACTTCTACGGCATGGCACAGGGGCAAGCACACATGTGTGCATACTCATGTAGACACATGCCAAATACATGTAAAAAAGTTTCTAAATGAAGAGTGCTCTTTTCCTTCCTGGTATTTCTTGGCATTCCTGTGTCCTTTAAATTTTTATTTTTAAATTGAACATATTGCTTCATAATTTTTTTACTTGTAATAAGCATTTTTTTTTCATTTCCAGTTTCCAGTTTGAAGAGGAGAAAGGCAGCCTTGGGAACCTCTGCCAGACATTCTAATTGTTTTTTCATATAATTCTTACGTCCTGAAACACAGGTGGCAATGTCCTGTAATCCAGTTCACAGATACTAGGTCAAAAATAGAATCCACAACCCCAAGTGACAGTGACATCAGGGCTCCACCCCGGAGCAGCCTGCAGCGTCTCACATTCCCCCGCTCCTCCCATGAAAAGGAAGTGAAGTACCCACACAGAGTGCCACAGTGCCACAGCTTCACGCCTGCAGGACGGGCACACTGCTGCCCTGTCAGGCTTCCTCTCTCTCAGCAGCCAACTCCAGTGCGCACAGAACCCATAAGTTCCTGGCCTCAAATCTGGAGAACATGTGCAGCCAGCCTGCAGGTTGTCTCCTGCTGACACAGGGGACACAGTGAAGCGTGATGGTCTCTCTAATCCAAGTGCATGTGCGTTCACCTTCTGACCTAGTGACCCTGCTTCCAAGACTTCAGTAGGGAAGACACCACAAGAACACGAAAGCACGCTCACACGTGATTCATCCTGGCACCTCCAGAAACTGAAAAATATTGGAAAACCTTAAACTATAGGACATCCACATATCGACATCTTTGCATCTGTTTAAAGAGATGGGAGTGAATTCTATGAATGAACATGGAGTGATTCCCATAAAGTGTTTGTGAATGGACCAGCAATGCTCAAAGAACAGGCACAGTACGCTAAACTCTGAGTAAAGCACAAGAGGCAATGAGGCTCACAGACAGTGGATCAGAGGCTCAGGGCACTTGCCGGTCTGGAGGTGGGTGAGGGCAGCAGCTCAGAGTTGTACATCTTGATCCCCAGGCAGCAGGAGACTGTGAGCCACAGTGGGCATCGCCTGAGGATATGAGACATCAAAGCCCGCCTCCACAGCGACACACTTCCTCCAAGGCCACTCCTCCAACAGTGCCACTCCCCACGGGCCAAGCACTCAAACACATAAAACTGTGAGGGCCACGCCTATTCAAACCACCACACCAGTGGATCATCCTCCAGCCTCCAGTGCAGCCTCCCCAAGGGACCCTGTACAGAGCAACCAGAAGTCCTCACCGGCTACCCCTGATGAAATTACAAATTTGTGATGAAAATAAAGTAACTATTGTTTGAAGCAACCACCTCAGAGGCTGTCTGTTTCACAGTGATGGATGACTAACACCCCACTACCAAACCACTGGATAGCCAGAAAATGGCTTCAGGCAGGCCAAGCAGATTTGAGGAGTCCTGAACTCATGCACTTTGTTCAAATGCCAGTCAAAGTCAATGTACACAGGCCTCCTATGCAAGTCCAGCTCTCTGGTTCCCTGGAGCATGGCAGTTATTAAATTAACCTCCAGGCACCACAGTTTTGGTGTTTGTTTGGCTGTCTTGGAACTAGCTCTGTAGACCAGGATGACCATGAACTCAGAGATCTTCCTGCCTCTGCCTCCTGAATCCTGGGATTGAAAGCATGCACCACCACCCCCAGGCTGTTTTTTGTTCTTTTAAAGACAGGATCTCCCTGTATAGCCCAGGATGGCAATCCTCCTGCCTCAGCCTCTTGAGTGTTAGGATTACAACAGTGTGCCACCACGCTCAGCTTTCATTTGCTTTTTGAATGTGAGGAAGCCATTCAGAAAGATTTTTACCAAGCTCTCTGTGTAGTACACCACTCTCCCCCTGACCTTCTTGGGTCTGATGAGAAGCAGATAACTGCTGTCCTGGGATACAGGGCATGTGGGGAGGGAGGAGAAGATACAGGCAAACTGGGCAGTTGTTACAGAGCTGCCATCACCTGGCCTAGCCTAGAGGCACGCGGTCGGTTGTCAAGCTAACAAGGTCACATGGGTCACATGGGTGGTTACCTCCACACAGAGGACAATCAACAGAGCAAGTAAAGCACAGGGCAGCCAAAGGCACGAGAGGAAGATAACACATGTTCCTCCTTAGAGGCATAGCTCCAGCTCCAGCCAGAGGTCACACTGACTCTCCATGAGAAGAGGCTGGGTGCTCTGTAGGCAGAGGCTATGCCTCAACAAGATGGGGCACAGTGGAGACCTGTACTAGAGGCCGTCTGCCCCTGGACTGGATCTCATGACAAATCTTCAAGAGCACTGCCAAAGTCAAGGACTGCTGAGGTGTTCGGCCAGTGACTGGGACCTTCCTACCTACAGCCCGCTGCTCAGGTGCAAGCAACAAGGCAACGTCCTGCTTCCCTCTCTCACACCCACATCTGTCCATCAGCAAAGTCAGTTCCTCTCCTGGCTACCCACTATCACAGGAATCTCAGCCCGCCAGCCACGGCTTCCCGCCTACTCCTTCCTTCCTGCAGCCTTTCTGCAGACTCACTCACGCTTTAGCCTTCTAACAATGGCTCTCCTTGTCCAAACCCTTGTAGGACCTCCCCCCTCCCTCAGAACACGTCTGAAGGGGCCCCCCTGAGCCACCACATCTGCTGCCTCCCTTTCTCGCCCTTGCTTGTGCCCACCTTTGAGTATCCCAACTGTATTCCTGCTGTGGAACCTTAGTAGACAGTAGGGCCCGCCCTTCTGGAATGTTCTCCTACCCGTATCACTGCAGCTCCTTAAAGAAAGCCAGGTAACACACAGTAGGAACTTTCCTCAATTGCTTTAACCCAGCTTCAACTTTTCCTGTCACCCAATGTGAGCTTTGTGCCATCCCCCTGAGCTTGAGTTCCGAGAGAACACATGCCTTTCTGTGCCTAGCTCACCACCATGTCTTCAAGTCCTGAAGCAGGGAGGGCCTGGCACTCCCCTCACACACGAGGGGAGGTTAAGGAGAGCAGGAAGGCCCCGGGCCCACAGTTTTACCTTCTTCCCAGCCGTGGGGCTGCTCTCTGCACTTTGCACAGGGCTCCTGTGGGGGCTCTGGCCGTCCTGGGGCACACACCTGCCCATGTACACACTGTAGTCAAGAAGCATCTTCTGCCGCACGCCGCCCAGCAGCTCCTTCTGCTTCGGCTGGGGCATCATCTCCTCCATGCTGCCTTTGCTGCTGCTGCGGCTGTGGCTCAGGTGCCCCGAGGGACTGCTGTGTCTGCTGTGGGCGGGCAAAAGCCCTGGGGTAAGAAATGAGATCTATTAATACAAATGATAAAAAAAAGAAGCAGGAATAAACGAAAATGCCCGTGGGTTAAATGGAAAAGCAGCCTAAATGCTAACAAGTGACTGAAAACACTACTCCGGAAAATACCTTCTGCTCTAACGTAAAATAGTTTTTAGTCTTCTCTGAGATTATTCTGGAATGGGGTAGTGCCGTATGTCAGGTGACTACTTTTTCCTTGTTCCCAGTGATCTTTTAGGAAAACATAAATCACAAAACACAGCACCAATGTACCCTCCAGTCAGGGAGGAGCCGTGAACGCTCACAAGGTAAAGGAAGGGTGGGCGGGAAGATAATGAATTGTTCATCCACAGCTCAGAGCACTGCAAAGACGTCATCTTTCATTCATCGGAGCAGTCCTCAAGCACCTTCTATGGACCTGTTCCACGCCGACCAGGGGAACAAGCTGAACCCTTGCCCTTGAAGTAAGACACAGGGGATGGAGGTCCCAGTCACCTGTATCAAGCACTGCCAAGAGCTGTTGACCTGGCACTGACATCCCATCCCTGTGCTATCTGTTGGGGAAAGAGTTGCCATTTTCTTTGCCCTGGCAGAAGAACAATCCAGAGAGAGAGAGAGAGAGAAGAATATCAAGAAGCAAGAGGAAGACGCACAGAGGGACAGGAAGCGTGGGTGGAAGGAAAGTGGGGAGCCTGACCGTCAAGTGACTGAAGTGTGACACAGATTCAGTTTATCCCGTTGCAACAGAGTTTTAAGAATGGAAGTTAACTGACACTCAGGTTTACTGTGAGACAAGGTAAGAACAGAGGTCGAAGTCCACCCAGACCACTGGCGTTGCCTGGCCCCAGCATCTGGGCTGCAGCTCTGTCCTGATCGCACAAACATTTGGAAAAGCTGCTTTAACTTATTGGGTTAGCTGGGTTGTTCCAGGCCCGACTGCCTGAGGTTTTACCTAGAATTCAAACTTCTTATAATCCTTCATCATTCTCAAACCACTTCAAGGTTTAACATTATTTTTAAATGTCAGGACAATGTATAACCACCCCCTTCCATTTTTTTAATAAAAGACCTTTAGTAGAAAATGTAGTGCAATCCAAATAAACTCCTGAGTTTAGTTAATAAATGAACAATTTAGAAAGCTACAGCTAAGGGGGGGCTTAAAAAAAAAAAAAAGAAAGAAAGCTACAGCTAAGAGCACCCCTCCCCCATTCAAGGTCAGGGGTAAGAGCATGACTGTGGCCTGGCGGCTGTTCCCTGCCCGTGGGGCAGCTTCTTTGCTTGGGGTGAGACAGAGCTCAGGAACTGTCACCACTCTGTAGGACTCACAGCCAGCTCTTGGTAACATCAGGCTGGAACTGTGCCAGGGCACTCATGGCTTCCCTGCTCTCACCAGGTTCTGCTCATCCTGCAGCCACTTCTGACTATGGACAGAAACTGAGCGCTGGAGGTCTAGAGATTTGGAATCTCCACCCTTAGTTGGGCCTCCTGAGCCAGAACCTGCATGGCAAGTTGCCAGAGAAACCTGTGTTATGTCTCTAAGCGACAGCATCCCTGAGAGAGAGAGAGGACAGGCCTGAGTCAATCAACAAGACTTCCCTCATGTGTTGTTTGCAGAGGTGCCTGGTCCTGGAGATTCATCACCAGTGTCCCCTTCACAGCTGAAGACAAGCCAGCTGGGCACTTGCTGTTCAGGACACTTAGAAATAGAGCACAGTCTTCCCGGTGTCTGAGTTCCATCTCCACTCACAGTGTTTTAAGGTTAGCTCCGGCTGGCTAACCGAGGTATTGCTAGGCGTGTGAAGGAGGAGGCTTGCTTGATTTCAGTGTGAAGAAGGTACCAAGGCCTCCCACAGTCCCAGCTCCTACCACTGACTCTGTTGTGCCGTAAGTGCTGGGCATGGTAGCGAATGCCTTTAGAGCCAGCACTCAGGCAGCGGAGCCTTACTATGCAGCCCTGCCCGGTCCAGAACTCACTATGCACACCAGGCTGACTTCACAGACACCGCCTGCCACTGCCACTGCCACTGTCCTGAGATTACAGGTGTGTGCTACCCCCTCTGCTCTACCCACTATCTTCAAACTATGGCCTCCTGGAGCTGCTTTTATGAGAGCGCCCGCCGCAAAGTAAAGAAAGTCCCAGGCCATCACCCCAGGCTCACCACAGATACCTGCAAATGGACCATCACTGGAAAGTGACTTAGAACAGAGGTGGTTGCTGTAAAAGGCATACACATTTGAGGTTGCAGAGAGTAATGACCTAAAGGCAGGCTTCCTGTCTGCCTGCCTGCCTGCCACTCTCTCTAAATCCTCCCACAAGCCCTTTAAACAGGTACACACTTAGCACAAATGCTATTACCTGATTTACTTCCAGAAACCCCAGACGACTTCTTGAGGTCTGACTTCAGCTTAGATGCCAGGGTAAACCTCCTGAACCACTCCTCTTTTTCTCGGCCAGTTCTCCCAAACAGATACAGGATCGGGTCTCGCTGGCTAGACTTTGTCCCCTCTTGAGGCTGGGGTGGCTTCTTAAGGTCCTCACTCGCCAGCTCTCTCTCAGGAGGCAGCTTCTCCTCACCAGCTTCCTTATCGGTCTGCGCCTTAGACATAAAGTCATCTTGCCGACCGAGCTCGATACAAATGGGGTACTTTTTATTCCAGATTCGCTTTCGAGCCAAGCTTTTAGGTACAAGATAAATCTACGGAGAAAGGCAAATGGTGATTTACATACTAACGAGTGTCTTCCTTATGCATCGATACCACATACCAGAAAGGTCAGCCTTTTGGGGTCTTTGACTAAAATGATGGAAGTTAAATAACTCTAACCATCTGTCTATAATCTAACTAGAGAACAGGGAATACATTTTAGAAATGACTTGTTATCCCTCAAAATTCCTGTGTGCATATTTAAGAACTATGCGAGTGCCTTGAATATCTTTCCTTCTCAGGGAGCAGTAACAGAGTATTAACGTTTACGTGGTTATCATCAAACAGGCTTGGATAACGACTGAGTTAGTGACGCTAGGTGAAGCTTAAGCTGGAGAAAAAGCATCTCAGTCTAGACAGAAAGTGCAGGTCAGCGCGGGAAATCAACTCAGGTATGAATCTATATAGCAACTATTTTCCCTACTCCCATCACTGCAAAGGGATTTAAAGACCACTCATGAGAGCTATAAGAACAGAGATATGCTCGGCCCAGGGAGTAGCGCTATTTGGAGGTGTAGCCTTGTTGGAGTAGGTGCGTCACTGTGGGCGTGGGCTTTAAGACCCCCATCCTAGCCACCTGGAAGCCAGGATTCTGCTAGCAGCCTTCGGATGGAGACGTAGAACTCTCAGCTCCTCCTGTACCATGCCTGCCTGGATGCTGCCATGCTCTCACCTTGGTGATAGTAGACTGAACCTCTGACCTGTAAGCCAGCCCCAATTAAATGTTGTCCTTATAAGAGTTGCTGTGGTCAGTTGGGGATTTAGCTCAGTGGTAGAGCGCTTGCCTAGCAAGAGCAAGGCCCTGGGTTCGGTCCCCAGCTCCGGAAAAAAAAAAAAAAAAAGAGTTGCTGTGGTCATGGTGCCTGCTCACAGTAGTAAACCCTAAGACACCATGTCTGTGTGAAATAACAACTTATATTTACATGAAAATATAAATGATGCTTTATCAAAATGTGGACACTTTTTATACTTTACAGAGCTTTATCAATACCTGGCAACACACACATAGCATTTAGACTGAAAATCCAGTTTTCTTTCTTTCCTTCCTTCCTTCTTTCTTGGGGTGGGGAGGGGGAATGTATGGAGTGTATGGCTTCAAGCTATGGAGCCCAGGCTGGCCTTGAAGCCAGGTGCTCCTCCTGCTTTGGCCTCCTGAGATCACAGATGCCACCACACCCGGCATTGGTGCTGGCTTTGTGAATGTACAAGCATTCTCTCAACTGAGTTGCATCCCTAGCTTCATAACCAGCTTCTAAAGTCAATTCTGAGTACAGAGAACCCTTGCTCCTAGAGTGTGGTCCTTGGAGCTGCAGCATGAGCTCCACCATGGAAACTCCAAGCAGTCCAGGCTTGGCCAGGCGGTGGTAGCTCACACCTTTGGTCTCATGAACTAGGAGGCGAAGGCAGGCAGACCTCTGTGAAGTTGAGGCCAGCCTGGTCTTCAGAGTGAGTTCCAGAACAGTCAGGATTACACAGGGAAATCCAGGCTCTCGGGCCCCACTCCAAGTTGCTGCACCACAACCTGTACTTCAGAAGATGCCCAGTGATTCCGTTTCTTTGAGATGCTGTCCTATTGTATACTGCTCCTTAGACAACATCGTGGGGTGGACGCAGCATAGCAACAGAGACTCCAAATGCTTCTCATCCATTCGGGCTCTGCTTCCAAAATCACCCAGACTCACCTTGCTGTCTGAGAGGTCATAGATTTTCTGGCTGATGTAGGTGACCTCTGGCTTTGTCTCATTGTAGCTCGCCCTCCTGGATATGTTTTTGTTGGGCTTTGAAAGTCTTAAGGTTCCACCCTCAAGCCGGACAAAGACTGAGTGTGTCAAAGTCGCATGGTAGGTTTCTGGATCATAGCTGTAAATCTCATTCATCCATCCCTGGTGGAGAAAACTTCTGTTAGTGAGAGAATGATGAGAATTCTGGATCTCAGGACTGAAGGTCACAATGTAAAGTGCCAGCCTCCCTGTGCTGAGTGCTGGGGAATTTGGTATGGTTTTGATAACCTAAATTTGGGGAGTCAGAATGGTAATGTCCACTATCCTAAATATATGATTCTTTGCTTAAAGTTGACAAGCAAAAGGAGAATTTAAAAGTCTTATGCATTCAACAGAGCAAGGCTCTCCACCAGATCTCCCATGGGAACGAGCACTGAGCCAGTCTGCCCTTTTCTGGTTGGTTGTTAGAAGGTTTCTTATGGAGTCTAGGCTAGCCTAGAACTTGAGCTCTTCCTACCGCCACAGCCTAAGTGCTGTGGTTACTGGTGTGTATCACCATGCCTGGCTCCTGGCCTGGTGCTGTTCCGTTGATGTATTTGTTTGTTTATTACACATGTGCTGAATGCTCATTACATGCTGCAGCATGCCTGTGGAGGCCAGGAGACAGCCTGCAGGGGGAGGCAGGGCTCCTACCATGTGGGACTCGAGTTGAGCAGCTTAGCAGCAAGCACCCTCCAACCAACACCAGTCTAGCTTTCTAAATTAGCCAGGCTTCTGCTGATTTCAGCCTACTTTGCAAACAATCTTTGACATCTCACAGGTAACATTAATTCCTGTTACCATCTATCCAAGACGCAGAAAACTTACTGTCTATTTCAATGAAATGGTCACATGTACTTCATGGAAACCATACAGTGAAGAGCAGACGAGTAACAATTAGGCAGCAAACAGACACCATGTCTTGGTTATTACAGTAATTTAAGTGAGTACAGCTGTGAGCCAAGGACTGACTCATCCTCGGACAAATATATTCATACGGTGGCTTGTTTTGAAGTTTTAAAGACTTATTTTATGAGTATGAGTGTTTTGCCTGCATCCATCATCCATCCATCCATCCATCCATCCATCCATCCATCCATCCATCCATCCATCATCTATCATCTATATATCCATTCATATATGCACGTGCATATATATGTATGTATCTGTCATCTATTATCAGTCTACCTACCTATCATCTATTCATTCATTTATGTATATATGTCTGTGCATGTTTGATGCCCAAGGTGGTCAGGGAAGAGAGTCAAATCTCCTAGAGCTGGAGTTAAGGATGGCGTGCACCACCACCTAAGTGCTGGGAACCAAACCTGGGTCCTCTTAAAAACAATAAATGTTCTTAACTGCTAAGCCATTTCTCCAGCCTTTCACGTTTATGTAGTGAGTGTGTCGGTGTAAGTGTGTTTACTTGACGAGACCAGAAAAGGGCATCAGATCCCTAATCTGGGGTTACAGGAAGTTGTGAGATGCCTGTATTGGTGCTGGGAACTGAACTCTGGTCCCCTGGAGAACGGCAACTGCTCTTCACCACTAAGCCCCTTCCCTAGGCCCCAAGGCCCCCTCTTTTGGAGATAGGGTCTTACTATGTTGCAAAGAGCTAACCTTGAACTTTTGACGCTTCTAGCCTTGGCCTCTTGAGTAGTGGCAATTACAGGCCTGTCACCAGGCCCAATCTTACACATGGGCCTCAAAAATAACATTTACACATACTGATACACACCAACAGAACACAAAAGGTGTCAAATATAATCAAAGTCCATCATACATACAGAGGAAAACAATGAAGCCCATCATTTTGTATGCTAATATATGCTAACATATGCTAATAAATGCTAACAAAACAACACAACAGCAAACAGACTGTACTAATATAACAGTGTACTAATGCAGTCAGTATCATCCCTTAACACTTCGCCTGCCATAAAGCATTTTCTCAGCTTTGGTGAGTCACTGAGACCTCTTGAGAGCTCCATAGGGAATGTTAAATGGCTCACTTTGTAACAGGCGGGCAAGTCCCTGAAACACTTAGAATAGGTAATGCCATTTCTATGGTAAATATTGGAGTCTCTCCCCAGTGAAGGTCTGAGCCTCTGAGAATGAGGACTCCTCAGCACCTCCTTCATTGCCCATCCATGTCCATCCATCGTCAGAGTGTGCACCAAATCTACATGCTAAGGAAAATGTTAGGATTGGCTAGGACCGATGACGAAGGTTTCTTTTTTGTTTTTCAAGTTTAAGGTTTTGTTTTTTTTTTAGTGTGTATGAGTGTAATCACTTGCATGTCTGGTGCCCAGGGAGGTCAAAAGGAGGCGTGGAAAATGGTTGTGAATTCCTATGTGAGTACTGGGAACCAAACCAGTTCCTTTGCAAAAACAAGTGCTCTTAGGCACTGAGCCGTCTCTGCAGCCCCAGGAGCTGACACGAAGATTCTAAGAGTCTAGGAGCTGGAGTCAGCTCAGCAGTGGAGCACTTGTCTACTATGTAGGAGGCCCTGGCTCTCCCCCAGCTCCTAAGAAAAAGTTATGAACTAAAAAAGGGAAAAGGGTAAAATTCTTGACGAAGAAGTCCCCAGGGAAGAGTGGAGAATGGGGTCTTTATCCCATCAGCCACTCGAATACGAGTGAGAGACATCACAAGAAAAGCAGCTCCAGTACAAGGCGCCAAACACACCTGTCCCTCTGTGTGTGGGGTGAGACTTGGGAACCATTTGCAGAGCCACACAACTCAGGAGCCTCGTTCTAATGAGCTGGGAGGACTCCATCCTCCTCTGCGCTATGACCACAGCAGCGAGCACCTACCCAGTGACTGGACGGTCGGTGCTCATGGACAGGGCAACGGTCTAGCATCTGGAAATGGAGGGGCAACGACTCATCCGAGAGGCCAGGCAATCTCCGACTCGGAAGGACAGGCAGAGCATCAGCTGTCAGCATCGCCCGGGGTGGAGAGAGTTGTGCTAGCTAGCGTCAAGCATTCTTAACTGACACTGGGTGCTATGCTGAGAGACAGTTCAGTCGATGTAGCCTCTGATGGACAACCAGAAGACTTTCCCTGTCTGATCTCTGGCTAAAATGTTTTACCGTAAACCCTTGCAAAGAACAGTCTTCCACGAACATCAGTATTAGGAGCGTAAGATAGAAGCCGGGTGCTGCTGGCCGAGGCCAGGCCCGAATGTCCAGGCCTCACATGCTCTGCCCAGAGGACTTTTGTTGTTCTCAACTTCCAAGAGCATCAGTTTCTGGTTTGCCTCCGCTCCTTAGTTCAGGGATTACAGGCACACTCAACCAGACCTGCCTTATCTGTTCTCTCCCCCTGCCCCCCTTTTTTATTTTTCTAGACAGAGTTTCACTGGGAACTCATTCTGTTGACAAGGCTGGCCTCGAATTCACAGAGATCCCCCTGCCCCTGCTCCAGGTGCTGGGATCAAAGACCCGCACCACCACTGCTTACTTAACAATTTATTTGTTCTATTCAACCAGAGGGTGTTTTGAAGAATATATTGCAACTAAGTTCTCAACTCCAGCCATAATGTGGCTTCCACTGTGATCTTCGGGTCTGTGCACATGTGTCCAGAGGTGAGGCCAGGTCAGATTATAAGGTCGTGTAACTATCAGGAGACGCTAGCTGCCTGCTCTCTCACTCCCAGCCCTTCCTCTTACACAGGGTCTTTCCCTGTCCCAGGGGCCAGGCTGCCAGCCACCCCTTGCTGTTCTCTGGGCTGGAGAGCGTCAGTCTGGGCCTCGCCTGCACTACAGGAGCCTGTGCCCCTCTCATCTCTTCGGTGTCTGCAGGCCGTGGTGACATCTTTCTTTCAGCCCTGGCAGTAATTTGAACATTTCTCAAAAGCGTCTCTGTTTGAACATAAACTTCCTTCTAAATCCTACATTTGATGAAATTTGTCACATGCTGGATTTCTCTTATCTCCTTCGATTGGAAACATTTTCTAATTTCCCTTCCACAAGCTATTTAGAAGTATGTTTTATTTTCAAAATTTTTGAGAATTTTTAAGATATCTTTCTGTTACTGGCTTCTGGCTTAATTACATTATGGCCAGAGAACAGTCTCTGTACCGTTTCTCTTTTTTTTTTTTTTTTTTTTGGTTCTTTTTTTCGGAGCTGGGGACCGAACCCAAGGCCTTGCGCTTCCTAGGTAAGCGCTCTACCACTGAGCTAAATCCCCAACCCCCATTTCTCTTTTGTTAATGAGCCAGAATTTTGTTCATTTCTTACCCTGAAGCACGTCTGATGACATCTTTGGCCTGAGATTTCTTGCCACAGTCCTTAGCCATTGTAGAGCTGGGGTTTCCCCTCTCCACTCCCCTAGTTGCTTGTTGGCACTGACCAGAATTAGGCTGACTTGGTGCCTAGCACAAGACAGGGGCCTCCACCGCCCTGAGATAAGCAGGCTCGTCACGACTGGATGCAGACACAACGAGGGGCTTGGAGCTTAAGGCCATGCATGCACAGCAGCCTCATGAATTCCATGTGCTGGGCGTCATGCATGAGAGTGGCCTCCACCGCCTCTTCTAAAGCAGAGTTAATGTCCGCTGCAGCTCCGGCAGCAATGCCTTCCCTAGCAATGACAGTGGGTTACAGGTGAGTCTTAGTCTGGGACACAAGAGTCTCCACCTCCTCCCAACTCAGCAGGGAGAAGGTAATTTTTCTCTTCTCTTTTTTTTTTTTCTGAGAGTAAGGGTTGAAACAAAGTTTCTCTGTGTAGCCCTGGCTGGTCTTGAACTCATAGCACTCCTGTTTCTGCCTCCCGAGTGCTGGGACTAAAGGCATGTAAACTCCTGTTAGGTTTCACATGCCAGGATATGTACTTGGGTGACAGGTTTCTTCTTTCGCTTAGTGTTGTGAGAGTTATTAAGTCTACCACTCTGGCCTCCAGATGGCCCCATCTCTACCTCTCCAGCAGTTACAGATCTGCACTGCTTTGAGGTTAGTTACACGCCCTGCTGTGCTCACCTTAGTGACAACAGTTCTCTGTAGTTTCAAAATCGACCCCACTGCAGTCACTGAGTAGAGGCTTCTCTAAATTATTCCTCCCTTTAAATACACACTCACCTGTGGAGAAACGTCTATCAAGTTTTTGGCTTTTTTTTTCTTCTTTTCAGATTGAAAAATAAGACAAAACACCAAAGGTGTGAGAGCTGGGCGCAGCACAGTGTCTGTGCACAGGTCAGGAATGCTGCCATTATCCTGAGCTACAATCAGCTCTCTTCCTGGGTCAATTCTTGTAACTGGTGAGCAAAGCCAACCTTCCCCATACTGCTTCTTCCCTGAGCTGGTTTGCTACAGAGCAGGAGTTCAGCCCAGGAGCCTGAGGGGCAGGCCCCTCCCCAGCTCACGCTCCACTCAGCGGACTGAAGTTCAGAGAGGAGGAAGCAGTTAGCCTCTGTTGACAGCTCTGGCAGATACAGTCACACTCTGTGTCCTCCACAAATACCTGGTTTAGAGGAATGCGTAGGAAAGGAGTATAGATCAAAACTATAAAACCTCACCACTCCAGGGGCAGAGGTAAGAAACCCACCTGGCTCCAACGTCTGACCAGTCTGACCCAGGTCAGTGTCCCTCCCACCCTCACCTCCCCAGATGCCCAGATGTCAGATTTTTTTTTTTTCCGTTTTCCTTCCTGAAATGCCACGGTCCTTTAATTCTGCTCAACAGATCTAGTTGAGGCTAAGGTCCATGGCTTCCTAACAACAAGCACAGGCCACCTAGGATCAAGACTCAGATGGCACACTGTGAACAGTCACTTGTTAGCTTCAGGAGACCCTGTGTAAGTCTGCTCATAAAATGCACTGGTCACACGATAAAAATAAATAAATAAATAAATAAATAAAAATGCACTGGTCTCCCACAGTGTCAACAAGACTTCCCAAGTATCTGGCAGATAAGGTTCTTACGCAGTCTCCAATACCTGTCAGCTACACCGTGTGTGCTGCTCAGTCCTCAGGCCCCCACTTGTCCATCCTGTAAAAGGGCTCGGCCTGGCTTCCTGCTTTCCTCCCTCCAACTCATACTCTGTATAAACCACAACAGTCTCCAGGCTGACGGAACTCGGGGAGCACGACTCAGACAGTAAGAATGAGCAGCCATGGATGCTCACAACAGCACCTGGTATCTACGCTCATCGTGTCCCGGAACTTCATGTGCGCATGTGGCTTCCCTCCACCAATTTCCTACAACCACATTCGAAACAAAGCTCAAAACCGGGTGAGCGGCCTGCCTCTGGATGGAGACTGGTACCGCTGGGACTTGGCCTCAGATCTATTTGACTGAGGTGTGGCCTCCAGTCCTGGCCCCATGACATGGGCCGATAGTCTGGGCAGTGCCTTGCCACCCTTCAGGTCAAAGCAAAGCTGACGCCTTCTCTGTTCTGGACCTGTTTTGATTGCTTTTACACATCTCAGTGCTAGCAATGTCTCTTGACCGAGCATATGAATGAAGCCTGATTCAGAAAACAGCTATGAAGGTTAAACGAAATCCTTAGAACTCATGAGCCAAACAGCCTGCCCCAACTTCCACCCCAGCCCATAAATTCTGATGCACTCCTAGAGACCCACAAAAGAACAAGCTGAACAATTACGGGCAAGGGGGAGGCTCCCCCACTGTCTTCAAGGAGAGGAATCAAGGTCAAAGTGCATAAAAGTACAGAGTAAGAAGATAAGAATCCTGGAGTGACAGGAACTGCTACTGGAGCCATATTACACAGGAACCTGGGGCACACAAATCTGGGCTCAGACCAAGATGCTGGCCAGAATCAACTCACCCTGACTCCTGAGTCTGCCTCTGAGGCACCTCAATACTTCAAACCAGGGCTCCCTTGCAAAACCACAATTTCCACACACAAACCTAATCACCTTTTCCTACCATGAGCTGACCCAAATTCCCCAGTACTTGATTGGCATCCTGGGTTAGGTTGCATGTGACATCTCTAGACTTGAGCAGTCAGATACACAGTGCTCAGAGCAGCACGGTGCCCCATGCTGCCCCCTTCCCCACTGTCCCTGTTCTAACATTCTTAACCCTGAACTTAGAGAGTGAGGTATTTCTGCAACTTCATTTGTTAGAGGCATGGGAGTGGGCATGAAGGGCCCACACACAGGTGGTGTTGGTGTCGCACTTCTCCAAGGGCCTCCTGCTGTCACTTCACCACTGAGACCTCACACTGAGAAGCCCTGCTTCTTTCTGAGCCTGGAACTGTTTAAAAGGAGACCGCACGTGCCACTGGAACAATGACCAGCCACAGCGACAGCTGTCTGGCCTACAGTCAGCTGTCTAGGACAGCGTTTAGAAGAGGTCAGGGGTTTCTCTTCAATTTTCTGCTGGACTCTGAAGCCACGTTTGGCTGGAAGTACAAACCACGATCTATAAAGAGGCCAGTTTAATCCTGGGAAAGATTAAAAGCTACAATTAACCTTTTGCAAAATAATAAAGTCTGGAGGAGCTGCTGCCGTGCTCACTCTCACTCACAGTGCCAGGGAGGAGTTCAAGGCCAGCGCTCTGTGCTCAGAGGAAAGAGCTGATCCTCTGGCCCCAGGAAGCAGTGAGAGTCTGCGGTGTGGCGCCCGGGCTGACAGCAGTAACACTGCAGCAGTGTGCTGTTACTCCATGGTGGCACTGACAGAGGACTTGCCTGTCATTCATCTACCAAAAAAGAAGCCCCAGAGAAAAGTGGCTGAAGCCAGGGCCTGAGGCCACTGCTGCTGACACTCATCCCTGAAATGTATGCACAGGTGGCTGAATTTCATTTGCCCACAAATGTCACGCAAACAGGACTTTGTACTAACTGAGTTTAGCCCCTTTCGATATATTAATACTTGGGAACCAGAGTCACCTAACGAAAGAGCGTCAAAGATCCTAGGGGTGGAGAACAAGGAAGAACTTTGGCAGGAATTTAACTTTACCCAAGAAAAGACAAAGCAAACCACAGACACAGAATTCTATCCTGAATGACAGCCTCAAGCAGACGCCAACATTTAAAATACATGCCACCCACGGATACTCCAGAGACTGAGGAGGGCTCCATTAGTGGAGGGAGGGGACAGCATCAGTACTGTCCACACCCTCCCTGACTGCTTCAAGGTCACCTTCACAGCCCACCGCTGGGGTCACTGGAGTCAAGGCTGAGCCACAAACTGTGAGACATGACCTTCATCTAGGCCTTTTTCCTTGCAGGAACATCTCCCAAGCCCAGGTGAGTGTCTCATTATAAACCAGTTTAAATTATAGTGCACTGGCAGAGTGTAACAGTGTAGACGATAAGAAACTCCAAAATTAGGCAAACAAATTAGATGATCTCAGATGAGCCACCGAGATAACCAAGGCCCTATTTATATCCATACATCAGATCGTACAACTTCAACACTGCCTTGTTAATAACAGATCAGCAAACAAGGGAAAAAGTAGCCCCAAGCTTTCCAGATCGACTGTCCTCTCAGTCAAGCAAGGTTTGCAGTCAAATGCTCTACCACTGAGCTATACCCCCTATCAAGCAAGGTTTGAATACCTACAACCCTGTTTACCTTCACCTACAAGTCGCACGTTACATAAGAGAAACAGGGCAAGAAAGGACAAAACTAGCCTTCGTGTCAATTTTTACTATACTGCCATGCTATCTTTTAGGCTTTTCAATTTTGCTTATCTTATGTTGATATATAATAAACATCAGATCATATAATTTGTGTGTGTGTGTGTGTGTGTGTGTGTGTGTGCGCGTGCGCGCGCATGTTCTCTCCTCACACCATTACCTGGGTTCTGCAGATCTGAGGCCATTAGGCTTTATCAGATGAGATTTTTCCCCTGCCCCTCCTCAGACTGTCATTAGCTGACAACCTAGGTCACCATATGTGTTCTCAGAGTGACGCCTTACTGTTAGTAATAACAATGGATAAAAATCTGCATTTTAAGGTCAAATAGATAAATTCTGATGTTTATGGCCAAAGGTCAACATATGATCATCTATATGTCAACTGTCACAAAGCTTAGTGACTTTTTTAACTTAGAAAGAGAGAAAAAAAAAGTTAAAAACTAGTAGTTTCTTCTTCTTCTTCTTCTTCTTCTTCTTCTTCTTCTTCTTCTTCTTCTTCTTCTTCTTCTTCTTCTTCTTCTTCTTCTTCTTCTTCTTTATTTTTTTTTTCTTTTTTTCGGAGCTGGGGACCAAACCCAGGGCCTTGCGTTTGCTAGGCAAGCGCTCTACCACTGAGCTAAATCCCCAACCCCCACAGCCTCTTTCTTTACCCCACAGATGATATGAAGGACAAAAGCAGAGGATGCTCTTTACTTCTGGATATGCCTGTTTTTATTGGGATTACCTGCCATCATTAACCACATTGATTCTGAGGAACTGAGGAACAGAGTTCCCTTTAACTAACTTTATAACACAGAAAGCATGCTTGCATGTGAGGCCCCTGCACTGAAGCACATCACCTGAATTCCTCTAAAACCGTGTGCATGTGTGTGCATGCGCTACATGGGTGCCGAGTATGTGTAGTGGGAGAGCAGGTGCTCACAGAGGCCAGAAAAGTGTGTCAGATCTCTTGGGAGTTACAGGTGACTCTTGGAGGTCCGATGTGGGTGCTGGGAACTGAACTCAGGACCTCTAGAAGAGCCGGAAGAGCAGGCAGAGCTCTTAACCCCTGAGCCAATCTCTCTCTCCTCCGCTTTTGAGTTTTTGAGACCATCTTGGTTTCTAGCTCAAGATCGTCTTCCCTCAGTCTTCCAAGTGTTGGTATCACCATGCCTGGCCCCAAAATTACTCTTGGTGTTTGTTGTTATGGTTTGACTTTTGTTTTTGAGACCAGGTCTAATTAGCCCAGGCTGGCCTTGAACCTGTGACGTAGCTAAAACTGGCCCTGAACTCCTGATTTTCCTGCCTCATGAGTGTTGGGATTACAGGCCTGAACCATTGAACATGCCTCAAAATTATTCTTTTATACAACAAAACCCAAGCCTATATTTTAGGGAACCTAATTATTAAAATGATCTGTCCCTTTTATTATATCTAGCTCTCCCAAAGAAAGGTTTTCCAAAAGGCATCTTCATTAATCTCTGCAAAGGCATGAATGTAATTTTAGCCAGGCTTCTGGACACATTTTCACTTTGGAAACGACATCACTGCTCTGCATGGTGGTAATTATGTCAGTAAGAGCTCGCTCACACATGTAACTCAGAACTGCATCTGAGTCACACTTGAGCATAAATCCAAGAACCTTACAGAATCTTGAGGAAGTTCTTCATTATAAACAAGTGGGAAAGTTGGCACACAAAAGTGGAGCTGAATGAAATGTGCTCCTGGCCAAGTGACAGGACGTGCTCAGAGGAAGAGAGCCATCCCTTCTGGTTAGGAATGCTCAGCAGCCATCCTAAGGGCTAACTGACAGGCCTCAGGCTCCCAGGTCCTGACACTCTCATCACTTGGGCTTCCAGCCCAGGACATCTAGCTGTCCACGCCAGAAGCATATGCAAAAGAGGGGATCTGCACCAGGACGTTCTTGGAGCCTGTGGCACACAGGAAGCTGCCTTGAGTTACCTTACCCAGCCCACCAGGCTTCATGTCTGGTAATGGCTCTTGCCTTCGTGCTTATGCGTCACTGGGCTGGGCAGCCCTGCTCCTAGCGGCTGCTTCTCATTTGCCTGATCCCCACACTTTAAAATAAGCATGCCCTGGTCCCAGGAGTTCTGTAGCCTTACTGACAATTCATGGGTCCCACAGAGGCACGGGAATGCTTGTGCTCCAGTCAGTATGACTGATGATCAGTTGGGCTAGAATCAATGGTGGCATATTGTGGTCCTAGACAGCCACCATAGCCTTTGATAATAGCTACTACTTGGCTGCAGATTGGCCTTTTGGATTAGTGACTCCATACTGTTACAGCACCATGTTCCGTGAGTGTCTAAACATGTTTATTTATTGTGTGCATGTATATACATGTATGTGGAGAACCAGGTGCACACATGGAAATCAGAAGAAAACTTGCAAGGGCTGGTTCTCCTCTTCTGCCTGGTGGACTCCAAGCTGTCAGGCTTGGCAGCACCTGATCTTACATGCTAACCCAGCTCACTGGCCCTTCAGCACCTCGCCTGAATACAAATGTCAGTAACGTATATGTGACTCAAAATTTCCCCAGGGAAAGCACAGAACATCTTTCCTTTTCTCTCCCTTCTCACAAAGTGAAATCACAGAGAGGGGATACTGCTGTGTTCCTCAAATTGTCCACAGGGCAAATAACAGAGCTACATACACCGTGTCCCACAAAGGCTTTACTCTGTCTTAACTCACTTCCTACTGTCAGCAACAACCTCCATGACCCAGAAGCTTAAAGGTCTTGTTATTTTTGGTTGAGACTGTTTCCCAAGGTAGCCCAGGCTGGCCTTGAACTTGTGTCCTCAAGCCTCAGGTTCTCATATGCTTAAATAAAGTCTTTTTTTTTTTTTTTTTTTTTTTTTGGTTCTTTTTTTCGGAGCTGGGTACCGAACCCAGGGCCTTGCGCTTCCTAGGTAAGCGCTCTACCACTGGGCTAAATCCCCAACCCCTTAAATAAATAGTCTTAAGCAGCTTCACACCAGTTCAGCTGGTTCATGGTTCACAGATGGAGGTGGCTTATAGGTGTGTCCAACTTACAGCCCTGAGTGCCAGTGTGCCCCAGGATAGCTGTGAACGTGACTCAAACACATTTGTAGACAACAGTGTCCTTTTGCAATGTCAGGAGGTTGGCCACCCCTGGCTGTCAAGGGGCTGACATCTGGGTGAGAGATATTAATGGTAGGTATTATGTCCTACTGGGAGGTTTGGGGGAGTTTTAAGTTTTCATACGTGTGCTCAAGATCTGCGTCACTTCATTCTCTACAGAAGCTAATTAGTATCACATACACGGAAAGGAGTGCAAACCAGATAGCTCACAGCTCAAATCCAACTATTCAAAAGTAGATATTTCTACTCATCAGACACAGATTCACAGATGTCTTAGTCTGTTTCAGTTGCTATCAACAAAACGTTCAATCTGCGTAATTTATTTATTCATTCTAGTGTTTGTGATTGGTGTATTGGAGGTAGAACCCAGGATCCTCTGGCACACAGATCTTTTTCTCACTGAGTTATCAAGATTGACCTCAATTTCACTTTGTAGCCCAGCCAGGCCCGGGCATTGATCCTCTAACCTTAGCTCCTAGGCAGCTGGGATCACAGCATGGCTGCACCAGGGCACTTTTTAAAGAACGGGTTTATTTAGTTGCAGAGATAAAAGTTCAAGATCATGTCAGACTTCAGCTTCCAGGGCTGAGAAGGGTGCGCTGCCCCGCCCAGGAGTAAGGGAAAAGGGAGGACAGGCTGGTGAAGAAAGACACCTGCTCGAGAGACTAAAGGGGCAACATATACTAGCTTTAGAGAGACCTGCTCTCATGATCCAATTACCTTGTCCCCTCTTTGAGATAAGGTCCTGCTATTTGTCAAGGTTGGCCTCATCTCTATGTAGCCCAGATTGGCCTTGAACTTGTGATGGTCCTACCTCTCTGCCTCTCAGGTTTCAGGTATCAACTGCAGGGCCCCCTGTATTCTAAACTGGCCTTTATGTATTTAGAATGATCTTTTAGCCCTGACTGTCTGGGAACTTGCTCTATAGACCAGGTTGGCCTAGAACTCAGAGATCTGCTTGCATACACCTCCCTAGGGCTTCAAGTGGTGGGGTTACAGGCATGTGCCACCATGTCTAGCTTCTAATCATGTCAACGCAGCCACACTGAAAATTCCATTTCAACCTGCATTTCAGCGGAACTCAGGGCGGAAGACCACCACAACCAAACCGTGGCAACAGGGCCTGCTTTATAGAGAAACCAGTGTCTGGCTCCTGTATCACAGCACAGGCACAGACCCGGAAGCAGAAGAAGACTTGGGCTCAGCTGGCTGGTGTAGGTCTTTGGGGACAACCTTACCGCTTACACCCTGGCCCCACTCACTTCTACCACAAGTCCTGTTTCCTATGCACTGCTGATCACTCGCTCCCACCACCATGGACTCTCGCTTCCTCTGATGGACAGCCCCCCGTCCTCCAACTGTGAGCCCAAACATATCCTTCCTCCTTCTGTTGCTTCTGTCTCACATTCAGTCTCAGGAACAGAAAAAGGAACAAATACTGACCCCCTGGCTAAACTCTTACTCATTCAGGAACCCAAGCATTCGTCCAATCATTATTTATCACAGCCTAACACACAGCGGGTATGAGAATACAAGGATGAGCTGACAACCCAACCTACGCCTGCATGACGTCGACAGTCAGCACGGAAGTACGAGCAGGTGAGCGGAAGGTGCTGGGCCAAGGCCCTTTCATTTTAGAGGCCTGTGTAAATAGCTCACCCAGCAGAGCATGGATGGATGCAAGGTGTCACTTGGGGGTCTAGACCTCTAAGCAGGCATGCTTTTCTTCTCTGCCAAAACACTTTCGCAGGACCGGGGTTGGCGAACTGGGCACACCACCCCCACTGCTCTGCTGTCTGCCGCTGTCCCTCTGCTGCCCGTAGGACTAAGACATTTTCTATCCTTTAAGAAGAAGAGGGCTGAGCCCTAGGAGGAGGAACAGGACAGCAAAAGCTGAGAGCCCCTGGATCGACAAGAACGGGTGGGGGTGAGGCGCCCATCCGCCTACCACACCCGTATTGGCCAGGATGCGCTCAGGTACAAGCTCCCATGTTCAAGGCGAGCTGGCGTGAGCCTGACTCATTGGAGAGTAGAGCCCCCAAGTCCACTGAGAACACAAGGCGGAGGGCCAAGGCTGACTCTCCTGACAATTCCCTTTCCTTATCACATATGTGTCCTAAATCTTGTCACTGTTGATAAGTGTCTTCAAGCGCCATATCTGAAAAAAGATCCCTGAGGGGGGTGGCGGTGTCTCACTCAGACAAACCAAGCTCCTGAATCACTTGCATTTGAAATCCATATCTTGCAATAAACACCAAGCCTTTCTAACCTACAGCACTTAATTTTCCAACCTCTACACTTAATTTTTAAGAGATTTATTTATTGTATTTACTATGTGTATAGTTTTTCCTGCATGCATCCCTAGTGCCCTCAGAGGATAGAAGAGAGCAAGAGACCCCCCTGGGACTGGAGTTACAAATGGCTGTGAGTTGCCACGTGGGTCTGGAAACAGAACCTGGGTCCTCTGCAAGGGCACCCATTACTGAACCTCCTCTCTAGCTCTCGGTGTCGCCCTTTCTTTTTTTTTTTTTTTTTTTTTTTTTTTTTTGGTTCTTTTTTTCGGAGCTGGGGACCGAACCCAGGGCCTTGCACTTCCTAGGTAAGTGCTCTACCACTGAGCCAAATCCCCAACCCCCGGTGTCGCCCTTTCTAAACATCATTGCCACCAGGGTGGAAGCCCAAGAAAGAAGACAGGGAGGCAGAGAACGTACGCCCACAGTGTCCCTGTTACCAGCCATGATACCCCATGGGCCTTAGCAGTCTGTCAGGAAGCAGCCTTTACCAGATAAACCCCAACTCTGGGATTGAACTATGAACCAAAACAACACCTTTTCTGTTTTGCTGAGACAGCATCTCAGAATGCAGCCCAGGCTGTCCTCAAACTCACAAGCATCCTGCCTCTGCCTCCCAGATGCTGAAATTACAAGTGGGTACTGCTAAATCTGGCACCCTTTTCTAAAGGACCCAGCCTGGGTATCACATCACACAGCTTAGAACACAGGCTAAGACCCAGCACAAGACCGCATGGCCATGGACAAGTAACAGCCTCTGGGCCTCCCTTTCTTCACAAGAACAAAGCCCAGCTGATCAGCATTGTGATGCGGTTCAAATGAGACAATATTCCCTCACCTCACACCCTGGCTTTGCTGTTTCGCTCACTGGAGTAGAGCAAGCCAACTGCAGTTAACGTTTAAATAGCAATGTAATGTCACACTCTCTGGGTAGTTGGTAAACTGTCAACCCACAGTTGACTGGCTGTCTGTATTAAAATCAAAATCTTCCTGGGACAAACGTCCTCGTCAGCCCTGGGACCAACATAAGCACCTTTTTTGTTTTTTTGGACTAAAGTTAGCACAGGGCACACAGAGTGTAAGTCAGGTGGTCCTAGCACCACCTCCTCAAGAGTGGAGCCACCACGCATGAGTCACTTCTGTTCCGCACACTCATGGTTCGCTAGGGTGTCACATCCTGAGGAGCTGACGCCAGCTTCCCTTCCCAAAAAACCAGTCTCACAGCAAACTGGATGGGGACAAGTGAAGAGGTCAGGCTGCAACACTCATGACACACAGATGCCGGAGAGTGGGTGAGTCTGCACGTGTGACACAGACACTACACTCCAGAAGGGCCAGATGACACAGCCAGCATGGTTTGATAAGGATTTTTTTTTCTCTGAGTTTCCCTTGTCTTTCTCTGGGATAGGGGTAGAAGGTAAAGAGACTAGAAAACACAGACAGAATCATGGAGGGAGCTCCTCCATCCCGCTCCACCTAGAGCTCTCTCTCTCCTTTTTCTCTTTCAATAAAGAGAGATCATGTTGTCATTTTCAGAGTACTATTTAGATAGAAGGAAGGGGGAAGAATTGAGGATTTTTAACAGAGACCAAATAAGCTTGTAACTTGAAGAGAACTAAAGGTTATGATCAATAATGTTCAAAACGACTCGAGAAAACAGAATTCGTCTTTAACACCTGTTAAGAGCAGCAAGGGGCTCTGAGAGAAAGTCTCGGCATGGGCTTTTTCTGCAGAAATGTGCCACAGGGAGAGTGGGGGTAGGGTGGGGGCCGGCAGGGGAGGGGGGTGAACAGAGTCCCAGCCTCCTCATGTATAAAACTGCAAGTATCTGATGCCAACAGGGCATCCTGTGGTTGACCTTGACAACTATTATGGCAGTGACGTTTAAATGTTCCCGATTCTACAGCCCACGTAACTATGGAAACAAATAACTTAGAAAGTATATCAATGACAATTATACTTCTACATTTTAAATTAAAAAAATTATGTGTATATATGTGGACAGGTGCATGCACATACACCTGTGTGCAGGAGTCTTTGGAGGTCATACACCTGGGATCCCCGGGAGCTGAAGTTAAAGGTGGTGTGAACTGGCCTAACACGGGTGGTGGGACATAAAACTCAAGCGTTCTGCAGGTGCGGTACCTGCTTTCAACAGTACCTCCCCAGCCAACCGTCCCCAGCCAACTGTCCCCAGCCAACAGTCTGCTGTTGTTTTGCTTTGTTTAGGGATGGTCTCTTTATACAGTTGTGTCCTAGAACTCACTCTCCAGATCAGGCTGGCCTCAAACTCAGAGATCCTCCTGCCTCTGCCTTCCAAAGGCTAAGATTACAGACATGTGCCACCAACATGCCGGGTGACAACCATAGTTTTATGCTAAAAATCTTATGAAGTATACACATGGGCCAGAAAAAATGTAAATATGGAGAAATAAATAGAAACCCTAATACATTCGTTCTAAAAGATCATCTCATGAGCCCCACCCCAGGAGGCCCAAAGCCTGACACATGGCACTGACAGGAAGGTGACATTTTTTTCTCGGCTCACATCTTACTGTGCATAGAAAGAAGCTATCAGCAAGCACCATCAAGTGATATTAATTGGTCTCCTTCCTCTTGGCCCTCTCCTGCAATTCCATTAGCATTGAATCTGATGCCAGAATTTCAAAATAGGTAATCCTTCTAGGCATGGTGGCTCGTGCCTTTATTCCAGCAGTTGGTACGCAGAGGCAAGCAGATCTCTATGAGTGCAGGGATAGCCTGGTCTACACAGTAAATTCCAGGACAGCCAGGGAGACATAGTGAGACTGTCTGACAAATAAGAATACAGAATCCTAACATTCAGCTATGACAAATCCTCAAGATATAACAAGTACCTGGCAAATTGAAGGGCAGACCTAAGAGGAGCTATAGCCAGAGGTGCTGCTCTCTGGGGCCGGGGAGAGCTTGGGAGCTGCCTGGTAAGCAGGTAAGCAAGCTCTCCACACAAGGATTCCAAGAGGAGCTGTTTGGGTTCCTGGACAACAGAAGGACCCACGGTCTTTAAAACACCCGAGGAGCTCATTCAGCCACTAGCTCGAGGCGTAAGCTCACGGCTGCCAGGAGCGGGGGAGGCTTACCTTCAGTATTTCAGGCTCCCTGATGTCCAGGGATCTCGAGTTCCGGTGCCGCAGAGCTTTGTGGGATCTGTGGTATTTATGAGCACTTGGCGGTGTAAAGAACCAAATCATGCAAACTGCAGTCATGAACCCGAGGCCGAGGCCCAGGAAGAGCCCACTCATGTAGTAGGGGAGGGGGAGGATGAGGTACGCGTAGACACACAGGATAAAGAAGCTGAGTGTCTTCACAGGTAACTCGGGGTGCTCGCTGCCTGGGTCCTCTTCATCCTCGCTCTCCAGAGCCACGCCCTCACTGGCAGGCACCTCTGGCTTGAGGGGGATATCAGGAGGCTTATCAAGTCTCCCCTCGCCCTCAGCCTCCAGCTCGAAGTCCTCAGTATACAGCTCACAGAACTCTTCATCTTCCTTGCTCACTAAGGCAGACAGAGAACATTTCTCAAGAACCAGAGAGCTTGTCTTCAGACTGCTTGCCTGGGAACCCTTGGGCTCCCCTTCCTTCGAGGCGTCCTCGCTGGGCTTCAGGTGGTCGGTCCTGGGGGTGTTGGAGTCGCTGCCGTAGTCGTCCCCCTCAGAGTCCCCCTCCTCCTCCTTGATGCTGTAGTTATTGCTTTCCAAGTGCCCGTTCAAGCTGGACAGGTTAGAGAGTTCTGAAGCACTTGAAGATAAGGCTTTGGGCCTGTGGCTGCCGCTTTCCTCCCCCATGATCTTGCTGAGGAGCTGGAAGGGCTCATAGATGACTTCTGACAGGCGTCGCTTAGTGTCTTCGATTTTTGCCTCCATTTCGGGCACTTTAAAAAAGGAGCGAGTGTCAGAGGGAGAAGTCAGGGGGGAAGAAGGCGCAGTCTTGGAGTCTCCGCCCGTGTTCCGTGGCTGTGTGAACTGTTTGAACAGGTGCAGGTTGAGCTTGGAGTCGGGGGCTTTATAGGACACAGAGTCCGACTCCTGCCGGGAGGTGTCCGTGGACAGAGACTTGACCAGAGTCTTCATCAAGTGCCTGTGCCGTGGGGGGTGGGGGGATTCTTTTGGCTCCACCTCGGTTGACAGGGACTTCACCAGGCTCATGAAGGGCTTTGCGCTGGAGAGGGCGGAGGACGAGGCACTGGATGATAGGACAGGAGACTTGGAAGGAGAAGACAGTGGGGACGAAGAACTGGTTTTCTGCTCAGAAAGGGAGGACACACTGGGAGAACTAGCTAACGGTCCAGATGAAGATGACCCTGGAGACAGAGCCAGTGGCACTGGACTTAATACCTGCACTGCTGGAGCGGGGGGCTCCAGCAACTTTACAGTGTTCTCAGAGACAGGCAAAATGGCGGGGGTCTCAGACACAGACAGGCCATCTGCAGGGGCCGTCGCCACAGCAGGGCCTGCAGGGTCATGGCCACCCTGGGGTTCAAGATACAGGTCCTCCTTGGCTTCAAGCCCTGTTACAATGCTTTGGTCATCTAGCCCCTCCTCCAAGTAGCCCCTGAGCTCCTCCTCCTCTTCCTCCTCCTCCTCCCCGGATGCCGAGAAGTGGATGGCGATGGTATCTCGGGACACAGACCTTTGCACGTGCACTTTGGGGGCTGATGGTTTTGGCATGTCAATGGTTTTCTCGGCATGGCGACCATTCAGACTTGTCATTGCCGGCTTCGCAAGGGCTCAGGCTCTGAGAAAAAGAGCAAGAAAAGAGAGTCAGAGAGTAGCTTCTCCACAGATGACTGGGCCACGTGTAGCTCCAAGCCCAGATGAAGCTCAACTTAGATGGTGATTATGCTTTTACATGGCAGATGGCCAGGTCACACTTTGGAAGGTTTAATGATTTAATTTCCACAGGATAAATTCCAGCTAGGCATTCTCTTTTTGAGCAAACCGCACACCAGCATTATAAATGCCAACAATCTGTCTTGCTCACAATGCTGAATGACCCCTCCTTCCCCTTTAACCGGCTCATTTCTATCAGCAGCCCTCTCTACTACAAAGCCAAACGAAGCACCCTGGGGAGTTTAAGGCTCTTGAGATAAAAATTTCCCCAGTAGGGTTCTAGCTGTGGAAAGCTTGTTCCTGCTTCCACTGCCATTTCACAGCAGCTCTAACAATAAGCCTAGAGTCTCCCGCCATGGCCACGCTCCTGTTCTGCCACCTTGTAGTAAGTGGCAAAACAGCCACATAGGGAAATCTAGAAACTAATTGCTATGACCTGTCATTGTTCTTACACAGCAAGCGCCATCCGGCCAGGGCACTGAGGCCTCACATAAAATAAGCATTGGCTCTGACTCCATTACTCACATGAGAGAAAGCTGAGTGCCAGTGTGGTAGCCTACCAGCAAACACGAATGCCACTGAGTACTTCGGGAAGACACAGGCGGCAGGCTCTCTGCTCTCCTGGAGCCTAGTAGCCAGGTGGAAGGAAGGCAGACACCTGAAAAGCTGTCAGCCAAACAGGCCATGCCTAGTGCACCTGTAACATGCAGGCCAGGACATCTCACATCACTGTGCAGCTGTGTGGCTCAAGCCAGCCTGAAGTGCATGATCCTCCTGCCTCGGCCTCTTAACTCTTACATGCTAGAGACAAGGTGAACCCCACACCTGGCTAATTACAGTCAACTTGCAGGGCACAAGGTATTATGTATGCCATGCCTCTATAGATGGACAGAGATGCCAACACAGGGGCTAGGACGTGGGGCATCAGGAGTGCTGGCCACAAGGCCAGGCAGGGTAAAACACCCGACACCTTCTCTGTTCTCTGACCTGGTGGGTAGTCGAGGCAGGATGGGCGTGGGCAGATTAAGACAGGGGCATGAAGACCAATGTGCATGTGCTATGGCTGGTTCCCGAGATCAGTTCTCTGCTACAAGACACACAGAGGCTGTGGAGGGAGGTGACCCCAGGTCCTAGAGGCTTTATGAGTGAGTGGAAGGGCCTCTGGCTTGGACAGGAAAAGAGCTTACTCCTTTCCCAGCTGACTGTCAAGTTCACACAAGTTACAACTCAAACAAGCTACAACCTCAGCCTTTCAGTGTCAGTATTATCTGCAAAATGGGGATCTGGGGCATTTCCTAAGTGTCAAACCCTACAGGTCACAATATACAGCCCAGCCCCATACAAGCAGCCTACCATACACCACCAATATCACATCGACATTTATGTCCTCTGCCAAACACTCCTGTTCAACGTGCTGGCAGCTGACACGACCAACAAGAGCACAGGTGGAACCTGGGGTGGCAGGCGTGGGAAAGCCAACTCTTAGATCACCAGAGTGAGGGAATTTGCCAACCATGGAAAGAGCACCAGAGTTAGGGGCCAGACACTTCATGAACGCAACATCTTTACCATCAAATCTCAGAGAAATTACTTCCATAAAGACTTTTCATCAGAGTTTTGCCCATGTTCTTCTGTGACCTGCAGGCTCTCTGATTGGGGCTGAATTCGGAATGAGAGAATGAGCTCCAATAATCGGACACAGCAACCTACAGCCAGCAAAGAGCCAGTTAGGAAAGTCTGCCTGCAGTCCAGGACACTGCGGATGGGGACAAAGCTTCCCTGGTTTGTTTAGTCTGTAGACAGGGTCTCACTACTGTAGCCCAGGCTAGCCTGGAACTCATAATAGACACACTGAACTTAACTATGGAGATACAGCTCTGTCTGCCTCCTGAGCACTGGGATTAAAGGCAGACCCAGCTCTTCCCCACTATCTCTATGTCAACACGTCTATAGGTTAGAGAAAAAACAAGACAAAGCAGCAGAGACAGAAACCACGATAAACAGCCTAGCCCATACAAGGGCCACCCAGTTTTATACGTACTCAAGTACATATTAACCTAGCAATTCTTCCTAGATTTCTTTAATTATATATGTGTATCTGGAGATGTGCATACATGGTATGTGTATATTCATGTGAGTGCCCAAGAAGGCCAGAAGCATCGATCCCCTGTGGCTGGAGATACAGACATTTGTAAGCCACCTTACAATGTAGGTGCAGAGAACTGAACCCAGGTTCTGTATGTGCTCTTAGCTGCTGAGCTGTTTCTCCTGGCCCTCACAGGGGTAAATTTAAAGGGAAATTGTAGGGGTGGTTTTAAAAGAAAGTTTGGTGCTGGCTAATTCTCAGTTGCTGTGACAACACCAAGCACAGCTGTCACTAGAGGCTGCTTCGAAGGACACAGTGGCTGCCACGTGAAGGGTGAAGGAGACTTTGGGCACATGTTGGGGCCAAAGCACACAGTTTTGAGGCTGAGTTGGGGCCAATGCAGACAGTTTTGAGGCTGAGTTGGGGACAAAGCAGACAGTTTTGAGGCTGAGTTGGGGACAAAGCAGACAGTTTTGAGGCTGAGTCGGGGACAAAGCAGACAGTTTTGAGGCTGAGTAGTTAAGATGGTCTCCTAGGACGCAAGGCAGAAGTGAAGAGGTCTGGCTGAGGCGGAAGGTCAGGCCCCAGGCCACAGGTGAAATATCACTGGAGTCTCTGCTTGAAGCAACCAAGTCAGACCTTAGGGACAAAGCAGGCACCTGCTCAGAAAACTGCTGTTTTGTACAGAGGTTACCAGGGGTCAATGACCTGCCAACTGAAAGGAAGGAACTTCTGATGGTTTCTGGTCAACCTGTCCCCAAGTTCCTATCAGTCAAGAAGGCCCAAGACAGGCCCCCAGGAGAAGCAGGTGCCAGGCCACCAGACGGGACAGGCAGTGTACCTAGCCAAGCCTCAGAGCTTCAGAGGCCCATTGCAAACACTGACCAAGCCTGGCTCTACTTCTTGGTCTCACAAAGCAAGCTAGCACAGGCTGGGGCTTCACAGTTGTTCTTTCAACACAAGGACACCTCTGGGCCTCTTTGTTCTGCTCAGGGCTTAGTAGGATTGAAGTGCCAGTCTGTCAGGATCAGCCTTTGCTTGCTGGAGCTCATGTCTAGGGGCTCCATTTCCTCTCACTGTGGTAAGCAAAGGCTGCTTCTGCAGCCCTGAATCATTGGTAAGTTGAATGTGTCAAAACCAACCCAGGGTTTGGGTTCCAGACATCTACTCAGGCCTCTGCTAAGCCACCTCTTCTTATATTCCTTACGGTAGCTCCAGGGCCAAAAGAGCTGACTTTCCACAAGCCAGCAGGAAAGACGTGCAGCCAGCTGACCCTGGGAACATGGTGCAGTCTGTCCCAGCACCGATCGACCAGGAGAAGATTGGGCAGGCACAGCCTCCCCAGCATTCTGGGCTGCACACCCTTCTTCCCTCAGCAGCAAACAGCGCTCTGTCTTCCTTTGTTCTGGCCATAGTAGCCATCCTCTGTGCTCCATCACGATGTTTCCTTGGGAGCTGAGAGCTCAGCTCTGAAACAGCAGCATGTGATCAGCCACACCGAGAAATGAAAGGCCTCCTTATCCATCCCACAATCTAGCACCATGAAAAATGCCACGCCTCGTGCCCTCTGCTGCTGAAATTCAATTACACTCAGGCCCAAGAAGCAGGCAGCCTTCAGCCTCGGGGGCTGAAATGCCAATGTGGATTGCCTTCCCCACTCATCTCCTGACAGAGCCAGCAGCAGACCTCAGGGGCTGCAGTCTCGCACTGACCTCTCAATCTAGTGTGACGTGCGTCTTTAGATTTGAAGACTAACCTTGTCACCAGGGTCCCTTGAGGACACTATCCTGCCAGTGATAAGCTTAAGCAACTCTGATGTGATCACAGTGTGCTGCAGACTGTGTGCAGCCCTGGATGGGGCTCAGAGGCAAGGTGGAGGGGTGGGCAGCGCCTGGTGTCTGACGTGAAGGTTGCTCCATTCTCAAACCCACTCTCCTATTGGCAATGAACACAATATACACGGACATTTAGGTCCTGTAAGAAGCTGACAGTTCTGCAACTGACCGAGTCAACAAATGGGAAAAGAGTAAGGAAGACCTCCAGGGTACGGGCTGATCCTGGGAAACTGGCAATCTCTTCTCTTTTTTTTTTTTTACATTTTGTGTGTGCGTGTGTGCATCGTGCCCGTGGAAGTCAGAGGGTAACTTGTCCTTTCTCTTCCTGCCATGGTTGTCCTGGAGAGGGAACTCCAGTCATCTCTCAGGCTCAGCATCTGTAAAATAAGATCAGTGCCATGTGACACTTTCGAGCCTGCTGCAGGGAGGTATCCAAGGCTGCCACCATTAGGTGTTCGCCATCCTTCATTAAGAAATGAAAATGCATTATTAAAGAGGGGACTCACTGCGGGGCGACTCTAAATGCTACTGTCCCGCCTTCTCCATTACTCAGGCTCACTAGCATTCCCTTTGGCTTCGTTACAAGATCTACTCAACAAGAAGAAACACGTGGAAGATACAGGTAGGGAGGAAGAGTCCAGGGAAAATAGAGAATTGAGCAGAGAAAACGTCCCGGACACTTTTCAGAATCAGAGTTTTCCTCTCAAGGGAAAGCAGAGAGCTTGGGGAGCAAGGGCACTTGCTAGCAAGCTGGAGGACCTGAGTTCGATTCCAGGAGCCCACACAGTGGAAAGGGAGAACCAATCCCCAGAAGTGTCCTCTGGCCTCCACATGTGCAGTGCTGCATTCGTGCTGAGAAACCTCACAGAGCCAGGTGAGGTTGCTGTGTGTGTGACCCCAGCACTCTGGAGGCTGAGGCAGGAGAGCCAAAGTGCCAGGACAGCTGCAGCAGCCTAATGAGATAAGACTCAGTAAGCAAGCATGCATAAAACTTCACTTGTTCTTTAGCAGTTCCTCCAGTGAGGCTGGCTGAGGTAAGGGATGCAGATGTCTTTATGCCCCCAAACATCTAAGGGAGAACAAAAGCTTGTTGCAGCCCAATGCTCTGTGGGCCTGGGCTTGACAGCCACATTCCTGGAAAGCAGGGTGCTGCCTGCTCTGCTTATGGCCTCTCCCAGGTCCTGGTTCTGCTTCTCCATTAGCCACTGTCCCTGAGAGGGAAGTTCACCCCTCAGTGAGAGAATGCTAAACTGGGTGTGGTGGCCATGCTTTTAACTCCAGAACTCAAGAGGTGGAAGCAACCAGCTCTCTGTGAGTTGGAGGCCAGCCTGGTCTACAGAGTGAGTTCCACGACAGCCAGGGCTACATAATGGCCACTTGTCTCCAAAAAAATAAAAATAAAAAATAGGGTAGATTTAAAAATGGGAGAAACTTCTAATAAGGGTATGTGCTCCAGAATTGATGTGGCATTCTTTACTCTATGTTACCTACAGAAAACAAGTCAATGGTTTCATTTGAACTTGAACAACAAATTACAGAAGGCTCCAACAGGAGCCAGCCGCCTTCCTTTTCACAAGCTCTACAAGCTCCGAAAGCCATCCAGAGAGCTGAGAGTGGGAATACCAAACATCACTGAGACTTATCTTGTTTCCAGACACCCAAAAGGGCTAGCCTCATTAATTAAGCCACAAAAAACCAACGGACAGGAAATCACACTGGACAAGGAGAAAGGAAGAGCTATTTCTAGACGGGGCAGCATTAACAGCTGATAACTGCTCTGAAATTGGCTTTTGTTTTTGCAATTTTCTAATCTGATAATAACTTCCCTTTCTATCTCCAGCTGTATTTTTTATCAATCCTGGCTTCCAACAACCAAAGCCAACAAAACTTCTGGACACTGTGTTACCAGGAGCATGGCCTGGCCCTCTCTTACTAGGACAGACAGAAGGAGGTGGCTATTGTTCGTTCATTCGTTCCTTCCTCCCTCCCTCCCTCCCTCCCTCCCTCCCTCCCTCCCTCCCTCCCTCCCTCCCTCCCTCCCTCCCTCCCTCCCTCCCTCCCTCCCTTCCTTCCTTCCTTCCTTCCTTCCTTCTACTCAATGCTCAGTTACTGCAGGAGGGACGCTTGCATGAAAGTGAATCAGCCTCTGGACCCAGCACATTCAGGTTTCCTTTCTCAAGGGTAATCCTAATTTGTCAGTGGTCACCGTTTAATTACACACAGGCTGCCTGGTAGCTTAGCTCTATGTTTTAATTAAAAAACTTTTGGGGGGGCTGGGGATTTAGCTCAGTGGTAGAGCGCTTACCTAGGAAGCGCAAGGCCCTGGGTTCGGTCCCCAGCTCCGAAAAAAAAGAACCAAAAAAAAAAAAAAAACTTTTGGAAGAGGAAAAAAAGCAAGCTGTGTCCTACTGCTGAGGACGTTTTCTTTTTTTCTTAGATAGTATCTCACTATGTAGCCTCTATTGGTCTCTGCCTCCCCTTTGCCTCAAAAAGCTGGGATTAAAGGTGTGCACCACCATGCCCACCTCGAAGAGGACATCTTACATTTTACTTATGCTTCTCTAAATGTGAGTTGCTTTTATAAGAAAGGGCCAAAAGGGGGAAAGATTGTTCAAAAAGTGGATCTGGTCCACATCAACCATATAGAAAAACCTGATTTAGTCTCAAAAACTCAAGGGCATCCATCCCTACATGCATTTGTATCAGCCAAGCTAATTGTCAGGAGCCCTCCTAATTTGATAATATTCTTCCTTGCCAACAAAAATCAAAACTGACACAGTAGGTAAAAAGCTAGCCTAGCCTATGTTCCATCTCAAGACAGGGCTAGCCCCTGCATGCTAGACATCTGCCAAGACATTCAAACCCTGACTGTTAGAAGCCAGGACTCTTTCCATGGGTTATCAGGTTCCTAGACTCAAAGCCATCACCTCCTTACACTATACCTGCACAGCCACTGCAACCATTTCCACACTCTGCCCCACTCCACCCTGAGAGCTCACGGCATGAGTAAACCAGCAGGCCCACACCTCCCACCACTCCTGGGCTAAAGTGCCACACCCCAGAGGAAGGGGTGTTCAAAGCCAGCATCAATGTGATTAAGATAAGCCATTCTCCTTACAAGTCACTAAATGGTTCCAACAAGGAAATCAAATCCAATGGATCAAATCGCAGCAATCCATTCGATGCCAGGCACTACCTCCAGCTCTACCTACCACACAAGACCTGTAGAGGTTTATAAAGACATGCCCTGGGCTAGTGGACGGCTCTACCTACCACACAAGACCTGTAGAGGTTTATAAAGACATGCCCTGGGCTAGTGGACGGCTCTACCTACAGTAAACAGCCACACAAAAGTCAGGGCCTAAACTCAATCCCCAGAACCCACAATAAACAAACAAAACAGTCAGTCCAGCCAAACCATTCTCAGAGGGAACTCAAGAACAACTGGTAATCCTCACAGAGGATCTACACTGAGAGAGGATGGGGTATGGTGTGGCGAGTACGCTGGACCAGCAGTGGAGAGGAGGGAGCAGACCACCAGTCTGTCCTAACCACAAGTCCCAGGCTGGCCTGAGTGACGACGTGCTGGGAAAACACAAGTACAGTGCTCAGAATGGCGGCTGGTCAGAGCTCCACACTGAGACTGTCCAAGCTCCTCTGGCTCCCAGTGGCCCTATCAGACAGGATTACCAAGCAGGGTCACAGTAGTGAGGAGAGAAAGCCAAGGCCTTACTGTTCCTTGAACTTACACGCTTTTCCTTGCAAAAACCACACTCTCAGAAAGCCTAGCCACATCCTATTGCTCCTCCTGGAAGCTACCGTCAACTTTCAGACTTTAAAGGTAAACAAATGTCACTTCGAACTCCAAGTGGTGGGGTCTAGAGAGATGGCTCAGTGGTTAAGAGCACTTGCTGCTCTCGCAGAGAACCTGGATTCAGTCTTCAGTTCCCATGTTAGGTGACTCACAACTACGTATAATTCCAGCTCCAGGGGAACCAACACCCTCCGCTGAACACTTGGGGACACTTTCACTGAGGTCCACAAACCCACATTACTCATACACTCACTTAAAAATGAATCGGAACAACAACAAAAAAATTCCAAGAAGTTAAAAGAAAATCCCATTTTAGACACAAACCATTACTTCACCTCTTAGGAAAAAATGCATGTCGGCAAAGCAATGAAGCTTCCTCCTCTTTCTGAAGACCGTCTTAATGTCTTTAGGGTTAAGTTTAGAAGAATATACTCAATGTTCCCCAGCTCATGAGGAGCACGTGGGAGAGTCCCTCCATCTTGAGGAAATGCTCACCAAGTGAGGTAGGCAGGTAGGTGGGATGTGTGTTCATAAGTATACAGGAGAGTATGGTGTGGTGTGGGGAGGGAAGTGGGCTGTGTTCTAGTCTCACTTTTTGCCTTGGTTGCGGTAAGACAGGGTCTCTCACTGAAGGGGAAGTCCTCCCTTTCAGCCAGGATCCACCGGATGCCAGGGCTACAGACATGCACAGTCATACTGGGCTGTCCGCTTACATGGGTGCTGGGGACTTGAACTCAGGACCTCGTTCATACAAAGCAAGGGCTCGTACCCACTGGGCCACCCCTTCATCCCAAGAGCAGGTAACATCTACGAAGGGCTTGCTCTGTACCAGACCCATGAAAACTCTTCCTTCATTTTGTTCTTCTGTGTGATGCGAAGGACACTACCAAAAGGTTTGCTTGGCCTTTAAGAGAAGCCACCTATAGAGGTCTGTATATAAGAGCCGGTGTGTTGGAAGTGTGCATTTGTAAGAACAGAGACGGAATGTCAAATGGACTCATATGTAAATGTTCTGCTGCGGCTGGTTTTTGAGACAGGGTCTCATGTAGCCTGAACTGGCCTCAAATTTGCTGTATAGCAAGACTGGCCTTAACTCCTAATCCTCCCAAGCCCACTTCACAAGCACTGACATCGCAGGCAAGTGCCACCGGGAAGCTTTGGAAATGCTGAGACTGTCTACTCATTATTTACCGATTCGTGTCGCTGCTAACATTGTCGCTATATAGAATATCCTCCCTGCACCCTTGTCAAGAGTAAGCATGCTCTTTTATTTTGTCCAGTCCAGTAGCTAAAAGAAAACCTCAATTCTTCCATAGTTATACTTCAGTGCCCCGCCCCCCCACCGCCACCACCCAGCTATCTTTTTCTGTAAAACGGCCATTCCGAGATTTCTATTTTAAGGTACCCAGGGCACTTCACCTCCGCTCCCCACGCTTCTGGGTTTTATAGCTTCCTGAGGAACTTTCCTCCTTCCATCTTCATAAAGAGTCAGTCTTAAAGAGCACAGAGAATGTTGACAGTGATATGGGTTTTGCTTTCAGACTTCCGAGCAAAGATCAAAGTCTTGCATTTGTGGACTGCAGTGACAGCTCACCAGTTAGGAGCACTTGCAGAGGGTCCCAGATTCAACTCCCAGTGCCCACATTGACAGCTCCCAGCTTCCTATGCGTCCAATTCCAGGGGATGGGACCCCTCTTCTGGCCTCCTTGGGCCCCTCCCATGTGACAATTCACTCATACAGATAAACGTGCAACACATCTATTTTTTTTATTCTTTGAATTTAAAAAAAAATTATATAAATTGCTTGAGACAGCCACAGCTCTGTATGTTCTAGCTACAGTAAAAAGTAATATATTTGGATTTTTTTTCCCCACACAAATCATATTAGTTAACTAAGAAGCCTATTACTTCTGAATTCCATTAGTATCTACTGGTCATTTTCCTCCTTCAAGAACAAAGGTTCAAAAATATTAAACTCTGCTTTTCAGTGAGACTCCCTTATATCAGACTTAACATTGATATGGTGCAGTAAAACTGCTAAGTATAATCTTACATCAGGAGTCTATTTATAGTGGGATTCCAATCTGGGGCCCAAGATTTTTTTTTAAAGCCAGGTGAATAGGACATGGTGGCCCATGCTTACTTCCAGTTCAAAGCCAGCAAGTAAGACACCAGGACTGAGCCCCAGCACGTGTGCAAAAGGAACCCCAGCACGTGTGTATAAGGAACCCCAGCACGTATGTATAAGGAACCCCAGCACCTGTGTACGAGGAACCCGAGCACTTGTGTACGAGGAACCCCAGCACGTGTGCAAAAGGAACCCCAGCACGTATGCAAGAGGGACCCAAGCACGTGTGCATAAGGGAACCCCAGCACGTGTGTATAAGGAACCCCAGCACCTGTATACGAGGAACCTGAGCACATGTGTACGAGGAACCCCAGCACGTGTGCAAAAGGAACCCCAGCACGTGTGTATAAGGGAACCCCAGCACATGTGTATAAGGAACCAGAGCACATGTGTATGAGGGACCCCAGCACGTGTGTATAAGGAACCCCAGCACGTGTGTATGAGGGACCCCAGCACGTGTGTATAAGGGAACCCCAGCACGTGTGTATAAGGAACCAGAGCACGTGTGTATAAGGGAGAAGAGGGAAGCGATGGAGCTGCTAAGAGACAGGGTGGCAGAAGGCTTCCTGGCAGTCTCCTTCCTGTGCGTGCATGCGTGCACGTGTGCGTGTGTGCGTGCGTGCGTGCGTATGTGTCTGTGGAGAGGGGGGGTCTACATGGCCTTAACAGCTAACTGGCACAAGTGAGGATTTGAATCATGAAGCAAGGGAGGACGGCAGGAAACCCAAGGCCATGGCCGAGATCCGTAGAGTCAGAGCTGCCATGCTCCTGACAGAGCCAACCCTGCCACACAGCTGCCCTGTGGTGTCCTCTGAGGACCACTTGTCTATAAACCCTGAGGCAAGGCCCTCCCTCCTGCACTGCAGGTGCCCCTACAATGAGGCAGCCTAGATATGAACTGATGTGCCCAAGAGCTCCACAAGAGTACGATCCCAACAACTGGTCCGCTAGAATCAGTCACTTAACGACATACCAAATGCAGCCATGAGGCAGGCGCTTCCAGGAGGCGGAGACCCGAGTGGGCAGTGCAGGTCCTTCTCTCACTTCACCTTCCTGAGCTGTGAGATATGGACACTCTTGTCCATTGTCTTCAAGGAACTTTCTAGAAGGCTCTAAATTCTACCAGAATAGAACACACTTAGGAGTTCTACTTTCCCACTGTGTACCAGAGACATTCTTGGCAAATATTCAATGTCAGGCAAAGGAATCCAGGGTGCAGTTCAGATGACCAATGCTCTGAAGACAATCAAGTCAAAACAGTTTCCAAACTGTTCTAACAGTTCAAGCAGGTTCAGCTCACACCAGCAAATATTGGGAAACCTTCCAGCCTTGGCTTGCTTGGCCCAGCTGTGGAAACACCCCTTACATCTGCTCACAAGCAGAGAGTTGCTGGGCCTGAACAGACAGTCAAAGGTTCAAGAGTGGAGGCAGTGGGGGCCAGGTATCAGGCCTCACCAGGCACCCTGCAGCCTTGCTCTTCTGAAGCCCAACTGGACACAGATGGGTGCCATAGCTGGCCTCAATCAGAGCCCCCCTGGGCTCTCAGCCTCAAGTTTCAGTCATCAATTCTAGACAAACATCTCTCCAACAATAACTCCAGCTTCATTTTCCTGTGGATAAGAACTACCCTTCCCCATGTCCAATGTCCTCAGACCTCTGCTGAGCCTTTCATGAGGCCCTCTATCTTTCTGGAGACAAAACTCAGTGAGAAATGAACCTCCTCCTTTCTCTAGCCCTTGTAGAAGAGAAAAACAAAACAAACGAGATATCTCTCAGCAGGTAGAGATGCTCGTCACCAAGCTCTCTGCTCTCTCACCATTTTTTAAAGTTTAGTGACAGAAGAGCTGGGATAATTTTCAAGAGTTACTCACAGAGCAGCCTGAACCATACCTTGCTTTAGTATGAATGCATGTGTGCATGTATGTATTCAATGTGCATTGGTATTTTGCCTGAAAAAATATTTATATATACATGTATGTCTGTGTGAGGGTGTCAAATCACTTGTGGCTGGATTACAGAGCTGCTGTGTGGTTGCTGGGAATTGCACCCAGGTCCTCTGGAAGAGCAGCCAGTCCTCTTCACTGCTGAACCAACTCTCCAACCCCACATAGTACTAATCTTTTGTAACGTGAAGACAGGTATGATTGTTGTGCGGTGTAAACTTAAGATTTCTGAAATGAGGTAAGAGTTGAATGGGCAAACCTACTCTACAAAAATAACCGAGTAAGAAGTCAAACTCTGGGGCTGGAGAGGTGGCTAAGAGGTTAAACGCTTGCTGCTCTTCTAGAGGACATGAGTTCTGGTCCCAGTACCCACACTGGGCAGCCTAGACCTGCAGCTCTGAGGGACTAGGATGCCACCTTCTGGGCTCTGCGGCACCTGCACTCATGCACATGCCTGTGTACACTCAAGAACTCCCGTAATAAATCTCAGCAACGACAACAACAACAGACGCCAGGCATGGTGGCAAATGCCTTTACTCCCAGCATTTGGGAGGTGGATCTCTTTGAGTTCAAGGTGAGTCTGGCTTACATCCTGAGTTTCCAGACAGCCAGGGCAACACAGTGAGATACTGCCTCAAGAAAACAAAACAAGCGAAAAACAGCAGAAATCAAAGGAAGAAAATAGGCCCAGCTTCAGACCCCATCCCTATCATTGTGACAAAGTTCCAGACTGAAGCATTTATGCTCTTATACAAAGTGCGGATAGAAGTGCCTACCTCCTAGGAGCTGTTAGCTGATGTGAGCCAGTGTTGCTGCTGGCCTCAGCAGCAGGCCTGAGCACATCCTTCCTATGCAGGATGGCTGCCACATGGACTCAGGAGCTGTCAAGGATCAAACCAACAGCCTTCCCCCATCATCACAACTAGATGGTGCAAGCAGCTTAGACCTTTAACAAAACAAGGACAATGTAGAAACATAGAAGGAAAGTCCCACAGAATGAAAAAGCAGAATCTGGGAAGATGTTTCTACACTAAACACAACCAGTAAAAATCAGTTGTCAGGCATGGTGGTGCACACCTTTAATCCTAGCACTCTGGAGGCAGAGGCAGGCGGATCTCTGTGAGGCCAGCCTGGTCTATATGAGTAAGTTCCAGGCTAGCAAGGGATACTGAGTAAGACCTTATCTTTCAAAATATAAAATAAAAATAAGTCAACAGGGGGTTGGGGGTTTAGCTCAGTGGTAGAGCGCTTGCCTAGCAAGCACAAGGCCCTGGGTTCGGTCCCCAGCTCTGAAAAAAAGAGAAAAAAAAAAAGTCAACAGGCTCCCAGGAGGTTAAGAACTAACTTATGCTTTTTTTCTTTCTTTCTTTCTTTTTTTTTTTTTTTTTCGGAGCTGGGGACCGAACCCAGGGCCTTGCGCTTGCTAGGCAAGCGCTCTACCACTGAGCTAAATCCCCAACCCCTCTAACTTATGCTTTTTAAAGGTGTGAGGCTGCTTTAAAAGGCTAATTTCTTTTTTAAATTGTTTTTTAAAATGTTATGCTTTATTATTTTAAGTCATGTGTATATAGATGGTGGGGTATGTGTACAAGTGCACTTGCCCTTGGCATGCAGAAGAGGGTGTTGGATTTCCCCAGAGTAGAAGTTACAAGCAGTTGTGATCTGCAAGAACAAGATATGCTCTGCCCTGCTGAGCCAAACCTCCAGTCATACTAACCTCTTTCTTACAGGTTAGTGCTTTAAGATCTCACTCTGTAGACCAGGCTAGCCTAGCACTCACTATGGAACCCAGCTGACCTTGATCTTGGGGGAGGCCTCAGCCTCCCAAACACTGGCCTGGAACTTGCTTATACAGACCTGGCTGTCCCCAAATCACAAAGACTCATTTGTCTCTACCTCAAGAGGATCAGGGCTCGGCACCAACACGCACAGCGGCCGTCTGTTTTCTCTGCTTGCTTTGTTTTGCTTTGTTTTGTTGTTGTTCTTTCACCCGGGAGAGCTGGCTTTTTTGAGACAGCGTCTCTCTGTGTAGCTCGGGCTGTCCTGAACTCACTCTGTAGACCAGGCAGGCTGCCCTCAAGCTCAGAGCTCTGCCTGCCGCTGCCACCCAGCAAATGTCTGGTTTCCTACTAGTTGTGTTCAGAGTGCACACAGTTTCCCAAACTCTGCTCTTTCAATCTATGTTTCAACCACTGTACTAGGCTGACCTTCTTCTCTGTCTTCCTCTGTTGACCTAAAATTTTGCAAGGTTCTAACAATGTTTAACAGTAACTAATTGATTAATTCAGTCATTACAATTTCAACACAGATCCGAACTTTAATCAACAATATAATTTATAAAAGGTTCAGTGTTATGAAATCAAATCACTGTCACAACTGTGATGATTAAGTACCGCAAAGTTTGAGAAAATGAGTCAGTTGCTTGACTTTGAGAGTCAAGGAAACAGACATTGAAGGGTAACCTCATTCTGAGGCAGTGCAACCTGTTGCCATTTCTGGTAATCGAGGTTCGTTAGAGTAGCCTACGCCTGCAGGAAAGGTCCTATTACATCACGCACAGCCAACGAGAACTTGGAGCCAGGTGACCACACCACACGTAGCTGCACTTCCAAACAAACGCAAGAACGGCTGGGGATGTGGCTCACTTGACCGATGCTTGCATAGCAAGCCCTGGACTCGAGCCCCAGCACTTCATAGGCCGGGCACGGTGATGCATGCCTGTTACTTGCTAGGATTCTTTAAAAGATAGAGGCAGAAGAATTCGAAATTCAAGGCCTGCCTGAGACCATACAAAAAAAAGAAAGAAAGAGAAAAAGAAAAGAAGAAGAAGAAATCAAAAGGCAAGGATCTTGATGATTTGGGCAGTTTTTGTGTTTTTATTCTGAATTAATAGGTGTATAGTTTTTAGTAAGCCCTTAGATTTTTTTAATTTATTTTATGTGTATGGGCGTTTTACCTACATGTATGTATATCCACCATGTATGTGCCTAACGCCAAGGAGATCAAAAGAGGGTATCAGACAGCAATGAGCCACCATGTAGGTTCTGGGAACCAAACCCTGGTCCTCTTCAAGACCAATGATGTCCTCAGCCCCCTCTCCAGCCTCTCAAAGTCTGAAAATGAATTCCGGGCTCCTGGCTCCTTTGTAGACATGAGGTCAGAGGCTTAATCCCTGGATTTTTTTTTTTTTTTTTTTGGTTCTTTTTTTTCGGAGCTGGGGACCGAACCCAGGGCCTTGCGCTTCCTAGGTAAGCGCTCTACCACTGAGCTAAATCCCCAGCCCCCTGGATTTTTTTTCTTATTACATTTATATTATATATTCAAAGTCAGGGAGGCACAATTGCCATGGCACATATATTATGTGGCCTCAGAGGACAACTTGCAGGAGTCAGTTCTCCTTCCATCAAGTGCGTCTTGGGGACCAAAAGGACAGCAACAAGTCCCTTTGCTTGATAAACTACCTTGACAACCCTCTGACCACTGTATTTATTATTAAGTTATAGTTTATGTGTAAGGTGGGTATTTTGCTGCATGTAAGTCTGTATATGATGGGTGGTGCCTATAGAGACCATAAGAGAGCATCAGATCTCTTGGAACTGAAGTCACAGGTGGATGTGAGCCTCCACATGGATGCTGGGACCTGGGTCAGCACTCTTGCCTCTGAGCCAGATTTCCAGCCCCAACCATTACATTATTAGTCATAGTTTTCAAAGGACAACTGGGCAAATGATTTACCAATAAATCCTAGGAAATGTCTTTAACACATGGATGCCCCAGTCATCCATTCCCATGTCAAGGCTCATTATGACTGACAAGTGGAGAGGAAATACATCACGTGGAAACGGTTCCAGGAGCCACAAACTATGTGTGTAGAAACACATACAGACACACACACACACACACACACACACACACACACAAGCAGGCCCATGCTCCACTATGGTTACTCTGGGAACTGAGGCTCACTAGTTCAAAATAGTGTGTAACATTAGGAACACATTACACTCGATATAGAGACGTGATGGGGCAGGGAAGGGGCAGAGAGAGACAAACAGCAAGAAACAGGCAAAGTTGGATCAGGAACTCAGGCAGAGGCACATAAAACTCAAGCTGCTCTTGGGCATCTTGTGGTAATCAACTGGTTAATCCAGTCCACGGCTACCACTTCAAAAGTCATTACTCTATGCCAGGCCCTTGTTTCAGAGCCATGCCTCCTAAAGGCCAGTCAATCAACTCCTTCAGACACTTCAAATGAGGAGTCAGAAGTGAGCTGTTGCGGCCATGACCACACAGCACAATGAGTCAGTGTCCTGCTCCTGGTCTTTGCTGCACTGGGCTTGTGCTGCTTGCCCTTTAGGTTGTGGCCTGATCCAGCCCCACAAACCCTAGATGCCAGTTGGCCCCAACATGGCTCCACCACACCTGTCCCTGAAGGTCTGGTCCAGTGCCGTCTCAAAGGCCAGACACAAGGCAGAAACGAGGGACAGCGAAGAGAAGCAGATGGGCTGAAAAAGAGACCTGGATGCAGAAGGCAGAAGAGAAAGCTGCTGCTTGGCAGATCTGAGGAAAGTAACCGCAAGGTGCACTTCACAACCAGACACATGAGTGCACACACAGCATGGAAGCAGACGGTCTGATCTAATTCTGGAAGTGCTCTAAGCCTGATGGCTGCGCTAGGCTCTGCTGAGGTTTCAAAGACACAGGCTCTGGGAAACGTGACCTTGGTGTCTTTCTTCCGCTCACAGGTCCGCCCACCAGCTGTAGTATCCGCCTCCCCACGTGACTGTGCTGAGTGCGTTGCTGGGTGATGTCTAGCATCTGTGCGCCTTTGTAGAGTAGTGTCTGCCCAAGCACAGCGCTAGACAGATGCACAGCTTCCTGCATTGCACGTCAATGAGGACCATTAAACACCACTCAGGTAACCCCAAACTGCCCTCCATGGCACAGCTGACCAGAAGGTCTGTGTCAGCAGTAGCCCAGCTGACTCCACACTCCTGCTTGGCCACTGATTCCCATGCCCCCCCAAACTGTGGGAAGAGGGGGACACAGCTCTGTAAACAAGGGCAAGAGTGTCACAGCTGACTACACTGACATTTATTTGTGTGCTTGCTTGCTTACTATTTGAGACAGGGTTTTACTGTAGAGTCCTGGCAAACCTGGAACTCACTATGGAGACTAGACTGGCCTAAACCTACAGAACTCCACCTGTTTCTGCCTCCTGAGAGCTGGGATTTAAAGGTATACACAGCACCTCATCTAGATCCCCCTGGATCTTAATGACGAGAGAAGAATAGCACTTGTCCTCAAAGACCCTATCATTCGAGCAATTGTTATAACTCAAGAAAATTTAAATTTGCTTTCCCTGAGAAAATATGCACTATAGTTTTATTTTTCTCCAGAAACTTTATGAGAGACCTAAGGAAATGTTGAGCCATAAAGTCCACTTGCTGCTCTTACAGAGGACCAGAGTTCAGTCCTCAGCACTCACATTGGGCAGCTCATGACCTCCCGTAACTCTAGCTCCAGGGAGATCCAATGCCCTCTTCTGGCTTCTGCAAGTACATACACACAGACACACAGACACACAGACACACAGACACACAGACACACAGACACACACACACACACACAGACACACACACACAGACATACACACACATAGACATACATACACAGACACAGACATACACACACACACAGACATACACACACACACAGACATATATACACAGACACAGACACACAGACATACATACACAGACACAGACATACACACACAGACACACAGACATATATACACAGACACACACACACAGACACACACACACCTCTCTCAAACATACTCCCATATATACACATGCACACACATACACACCTCTATGTATACACCTCTAACCACATATCCACACATATACAAACACACAACTAAACAAACAAAACCCTAACCCCCTTGGGGCTGGAGAGGTGGCTCAGAAGACCTGAGTTTGGTTCCCAGCACTCATGCTGGACAATTTACAATCTCACTTAACTCCACCTCCAGGGGAATCCAATGCTTCTGGTTTCTTCAGATACACACACGCACATACACACATACACACATATACATATACACATGGAGACATATAATTAAAGATATATCTTTTAAAAATTATGAGAGCAACTTTAATCTCTCCAGTAAAGACCAACACTCCATACTGTGACATGTGACCTTATCAACCCAAGCAGAGGGCAGTGGGGCACACACATGTAACCCCAATCCTTTGGGGGTGAGAAAGGAGGATCACTACAAGTCTAAAATAAATCTGGGCTACAAAATAAATTCAAGTCTAGTCTGGGTACTGGAGCAAGGTCCTCAGTCAAAACACAAAGAGGACACTGAAGGGCGGGACAAGTCACAGTTGTGATGTGTGAAGAGTGCTCTGGCCAGCCCTGTCACACTTAAGCCCTTTTGCTACCCTATCTACCTGTTCCAAGGTGGGGGAGGGGGGAGGACATTGGTTCCAAGAGATCTTGAGTTTAAAAAAAAATCCGAGGAGACTGGAGAGCGGGCTCAGGGGTTAAGAGGTTGTGTTTCTCTTCCAGAGGACCAGAGTTTGGTTCACCATTTCCACATTTTAGACAAAAGAAACTCAGATGAAGACAAAGTAGTTCTGGCAACTTACCAAGTAACAAGCTATTAACCAGCAGAGCCGGGACCACACTGCAGGATCGCACTCTTAGCCACCGTGTGCTGCCTCTTTCTGCTGCTGCCATCTATGAGGCAATCTGGAGTGGAGGACCTTTTATGTCACTCGGTGTTAGGAAATCCAGCCACTCAACTACCAAGCACGCTACAGGGAAACAGAGACTTTACCCTGTCTACCTCCACGGAGGCTCACAACCAACCGTCTGTCACCCCAGCTCCAAGGCATCTGATGCCCTCTTCAGACTTCTGCGGGCATGCAGTAGAGTGTACCTACATGCATTCAAACATTCACACACATAAATAAACCCCAAAGAAGAAAACTTAAAAAAGAGAGAAGAAGGGGCTGGGGATTTAGCTCAGTGGTAGAGCGCTTACCTAGGAAGTGCAAGGCCCTGGGTTCGGTCCCCAGCTCCGAAAAAAAGAACCAAAAAAAAAAAAAAAAAGAGAGAGAGAGAGAGAGAGAGAGAGAGAGAGAGAGAGAAGAAAAGAAGGAAGGAAGGGAGAGGAGAAAAGGGGAGGAGAGGGGAGAATACAGAAAAATGCAGGCGAAAGGGCACTGATTCACAGAGCAGACTAGCAACACCACTGTCTATTATCACAGCTCTAAAGAACTGTCTGGGGTGAACAGCAACCTGCTGAGGATATAGGATATATGCATGACATCATATATGCATGACATCATGAAGGTTTTCTTAGCATTTAAGAAACCACAGATTACAGCAGAAGGAAACTCAGTTCTCCGTCATCACCAGCCATCTGTCCTGCCTTCTAATGCATACACAGATGTTTGTGTTTGAGACAGTCTTACCAGGTAGCCTAAGCTGAGCTCAACTGAAAATCCTCCTGCCTCAGCTTTCCTACAAATAAGTGTCCTGTTGCATGTACTAACTATACAGTGCCCACGATGGCACACTCCTCCTCACAGACATTTCCGTCCTCAGGGGAGTGGGTGACAGTAAGAATTAACCGAGCTCTCTATGAGGTTCCACATTACCTGGTGGCTTAGTCCATGACTCAGTCTTTCCTGTGACACTGTCCGAGGGAGTGTAAGATTTGCCCCTATGCTAACTATCCCATGAATCCGTCTAAATGGCTCAAGGCACGACCAAACACGAATTGATTTAAAAGTAGCGCCTAGCTAAAACCAAATACTTCTTCCTCTCAAATTATTCTACAAAACGAGTATTTGAAATGAACTGTGGACCTTTCTTCATTTCACAATTTGCTCACTGCTACAAGTCTGTTTGGGAGAACATTCTAAAGTCAGTCACATCTTTCCAGCCCTGAGAGCAGAGGTGAGACAGTAAACTCCCGTCCATTTGCCTCCTCAGAGTTCACAAAGCAGAACTGCACCCAGCCCGGCCTCAGGGGGCTAGAAGGGGAGGATCCAATAATCAGCATGGATGCCAACAAGGAACACAGCCAGAAGGGAGTCAAACGGGTTTGCAGATTAATTGCAAAGGGTCTCCTAAGTGACAGAGAACTGGGCTGGCACCCTAGATGAGAGGACTGGCTCACGTGGAGGCCAGGGACAGAAGGAAATGAACAAGGACCCAAGTGCACCACAGCCATGGAGAATCCAAAGTAGCCCCCGGGGCCAAGTGATATGACACAGCATAAGCAGAGAGAGGGCAAGATTGGTGCCACAGGGACCTGGTCACTGGAAGGGAACGAGGAACAGCTGCAGCACTGTGCACACACATGTGGAGCTGACCAGATGTGAACACCATACAACTCCCTCAGGACTGAGAGGAAAGAGACTCAGGAGCTCAGTCAGCCCTTACAAACTTCAGTGAGAAGTCCTGACAGGCTGGGCTACGAGTAGCCAAGGGGACAAAACAGACTGAGTCAGGAGACATGGGGTTGCCACTCTGGAGGGCTGGATGTGAAAGAAGCTATTCTTATGGATAGAGTTTGGGCCCTGGGATCAAAAGCTGGAAGGATGGGGCCATAATGAGAGGGAAGTCAGTGAGGTTTAAGAAGAATGTAGCAGGTTCAGTCTGAGACATCTTGGAGGCTGAGACTGTTGGCGACCTTACCTCGTGGCTATCAGATGCCCAAGGTTCTGATTCAGTAACTAATATTGCCAGAAAAAATGGCACCTGGAGCCCAAAACTAACAGAAGAACCCAACCCTTATATTGAATGATGACATGTTTCTCAAATAATGTTGAGTCCGAACGGCACTGTGCAAGCAGCATGTGTGTTTGAGAGAGTGTATGTGTGTGAGTGATTCAGTGTGTATGGGGGTGGGGGGAGGAGAGAGAGGAAGGAAGAGAAAGGGGAAAAGGAGAGAGAGAGAGAGAGAGAGAGAGAGAGAGAGAGAGAGAGAGAGAGGGAGGGTGTACGTGAGTGAATGTGTGTGTATGACAGAGTGTGAGTGTGAGTGAGGTGTGTGTGTCTGTGTGTGTGTGATTTTGTGTGTGTGAGTGTGTGTGTGATTTTGTGTGTGTGTGTGATTTTGTGTGTGTGTGAGTGTGTGTGTATGATTTTGTGTGAGTGTGTGTGTGAGTGTGTGTGTGAGTGTGTGTGTGATTTTGTGTGTGTGATTTTGTGTGATTTTGTGTGTGTGTGTGATTTTGTGTGTGTGTGAGTGTGTGTGTGTGTGTGTGAGAGAGAGAGATTCTGTGGGGGGGGGTGAAGGAAGAGAGGGAAGAAGAAAGGGAGAAAGTGAAGAAGAGGGGGGCAGGTGCACCACTCTGGAGATGTCTACCTATTAAGAGTCTGACTTCACAAAATATCTCTCTAGAGAAAGTTAATTCTGTCTGCTATGGACAATAAAATTCTTTAAATTCTGGCACCTTAATTGGATCTCATCAGCAAGCCCAAAACTTAGAAAAGGAGGGGAAAAAAGAATTGTTCCCTAAAATGAGCAGGATAAGGGAACTTTCTCTGAAGATTTATGTCCCCAACACTCTGGGATACTCATTCCTCTACAGGGCTCAAAGAGACAGAAACTAAGCCTCTTGTTTCCTAAATAAGGAAACCAAGGCAGGCAGAAATGGCATGTCCTGCCTGAGGCTTCACAGCTAGTATAAGTGGATATGGAAACCAAACAGGTCTGGCGCCCCTCTCCGCAGCACTGAAGATCAGGAAAGGTAAGCACCCGTGTTCCCCTTCCCTGACAGGGACACTGTCTGCTGGACCGCTTACTAGGAAGTCTTTTACTGCTTGCATTTACTAGTTACTGTCTCAGCCTCAAGATAACTTTGGGGGGGGGGGGGCTTGCAGCTTCCTCCTCCCTTGGATATAGGGTCTCAAGTCTATAGCCCAGGCTAGCCTCAAATTCAGTGTAATGCTGCTCTTGCCTCAGCTTCCCCAAGGTCTGAGATTCTAGGTGTGTGCCACTCCTCACAGGTATCCTTAGGTGTATGTCACTCCTCACAGGTATCCTTAGGTGTGTGTCACTCCTCACAGGTAACCATAGGTGTGTGTCACTCCTCACAGATAACCTTAGGTGTGTGCCACTCCTCACAGGTAACCATAGGTGTGTGCCACTCTACACAGGTAAGCATGGCTTTTAAAGAACATTTTTTTATTAATTCAATCCTTTCTGCTATGGTTTCTTTGGACTTTTTTAAAATTTTAAATGATGCATATACACATGAGTGCAGCATCCTGAGGCCAGGAGGCATCAGGTTCCCTGCAGCGGGAGTTCCAGGCCAATGTGTGACACTCAAGTCCAGTGCTGGGAACTGAACCTGGGCACTTTGTAAGAGCAGAAGCTGCTCTTAACTCCTAAGCCTCTAAAGAGATTGTGCAGCATCTGGTGATTGCCCCAAAGCTTCGAGTTTCACTTACAATTACTAAGAGAATTCAGATCAAAATGTAAACTCAAGCTCGGAAAGAAAACCAAGTGTTTGTTTTCTATCAAACGCCTACAGCATGTTTCCAACTCATACCCACTGAAACAAGAGTAAACTGGCTCCTTAATTACAAAACAAAATTCCAAGCGTGGTTTATCTTTAAGCCAGACTCACAATGCTTCTCATCAAGAAATAATGCTGCAAGGTGAAGTCCTTGCTAGGCCAGAGAAAGTCAGCAGTCAAACTGTCAACTGCAGGTTCATGTGAGCTCAAGGAAACACTATGCAGTCCTTACAGATGGCCCGTTTCTGTGCTGCCCAAAACGTGGGGGGAGTGGGGGGTGGAGGGTCTTCGGTCACAACAAAGACAGGACTAACAGTAATTCTTCAGTACACGGAAGACAGTGTTTAAACAGTAGAGGTCCCCCATGGTTGTGTTGTATTGATTTTTTGTTTTGTTTGAGACAATCCTGGTAAGCTTCATACACAATATTGTACCCTAGGTAGGCTTTAAACTGGTGGCAGTCCTCATGTCCCAGCCTCTTGAGTGCTAAGATTAAGGCAAGCACCATCATACTCAGTTAGTCCATCCTTTTATACGGGCACATGTACATGTATGTGTGTGCACATGCACATGCAGCTCTTTGCCAACACACGTTTCAAAGCCTCCCATTAACTTTCTAGGTTAATGGGATATCAAAGCCTGAGATAATGAGGGGAACTTGCCTACGCACGACTTGGCACCTTTTCTAGCTCAGACTTGGCGACGGTGACAGAGTGGTGCTGGAGTACAAGAGGATGGACCTGGAACCCCAAAGGCCAGAGTCCTATGGCTTCAGGGTGCTCAGATGAGCGCTGGACAGTGGAAGGAATGCCCTCCATCTGCCCCTCACCAGCCGTGCATCTGCAGAGCAGGACACCTGAGGGCACAGAAGGGTTCTAGGAAAGCCCCTGGTGTGGGCTTCTCCCAGCCGGGCTAGTCCCTCTCATACCTGGTCTCAGTTTCCTGGTCTGTGAAGGAGAGCTGGTATGGGAGCAGAGCGTGCAGAGACAGTAATGAGAGGGTGCAGTGGGGATCACGGAGACTGACGCCCACCGACCTGCCGATTCCAGGTCTAAACAAATCCATTAATGTGCCCGAGAACTGTGGGGGTGACCGAAAGGTCACATACATGGGAAATGCTTCAGTCCATCAGTACTATTGGCAGACTGAAACTGCTTCATAAAAGGCAGGATGTCGTTTCTGTGATTCAATGCTTTAAAATGAAATACATTAGAAAAGAATCCCTCAGCCTGTGCCCTCTCCCTGTAGCTCAAGTCATCTGGCCTTTGGATGCTGCCCCCACTTCAGGGAAAGCATTCAGGGGACCAGACCTTGTGGGGTTACTACTGAGGGGCTGGTATGCTAATGTCAACTGGGCTCATAGACTATCAGACAGAGAGGCTTACTTAGTAGCCTAGCTCAACCAAAGAACTGCCTTGAACCACAGCCAGGCAGCCATCAAGGTAGCCAGCACCTTGTTCTTGCCATAGGAAACTGACAATAAGAAAATAAGAGATGTGACTGGACCATCCCCTCAAAAGGAAAAAGGGTCTTCCAAATGACTCTGTCACAAGCTCCGAAAGAGCCCATAGAAGTCTTAAATACCAGAGAAAAAAGGTTAGGCTCAAGTTGGCTGTGGTGAACAGCTGGTGTCCCCTCACAAACTTTCCAGACCGCACACTCCAAAAGAGCAGCCTCTCCACCCCTACTCTAGTGTCTGGAAAAGCTGTACTAGCTGACATCATGTCATATACCCATCACCTGGTGCTACCTGTTGCCCTACAAGAATATATCCCTAAGAAAGGAGTTCGACCCCTGGGACCGGCCTACGTGGTGGTAGCATTGAGAACCAACTCTGCTAGTGACCTCCATACACACGCAGTAGCACACCCACCACACACGTACTATATAGACAGACAAAAATGTAATTTAAATTTTTTTAAAATATACACTTTGTGAGCAGAACCTATTTATCCACTGCTGTATCCCAATGATGGCACACAGTAGGCACTTTATTTATTGGATAAATGACTAGATGAATACCGCACATAAAACCTAAATAAGCTATTTATTTATAGCCAGGCATTAATTAGTGGCTCACACCTTTAACTCCAGCACTTGGAAGGCAGAGACAGGCTGGTCTATAGAGTAAGTTCCAGGACAGCCAGGGCTACACAGAGAAATCCTGTCTGGAAAACAAACAAACAAACAAACAAAAAACGCCATTTATGCCATCCTTAGAAAATTCTGAATAGACCCAGCTTGGGGACACACGTCTAAACAACCCCAGCACACAGGGAATACAGGCAAGAGAAGCCTCAACTACATAGCATGTAGGAGCCTACTCTGTTCTAGTATAAAACAAGGAAGAAGGGAGGGAGGGAGGAAGGGAGGGAGGGAGGGAATCTTAGAGAGTGAGCATGGGCTATGAGTACTGTTCAGCACATCATGGCTGCTATAAGAGTGAATAGGAACTTAAGCCCAGGCCAACTCTAGAGAACCAGGTGAGGCAGAGAAAGACCATGCAGCACTGTTCCTATGAAAATGTACTCCAGCACAGCAAAGGAAAGGCCCTCCCAGGAAAGGGAGGGCACCCCAGTGGGGGCAACATTCCAGAGCTCTATCCATAAACAAAACCTCCTCTCCAGACAGCTAGTTACCAGGGTGCACACAGAATCTGGGCCTTGGACCCGAGGCTCCGAGGAGTGGCCTACTCCGAGCAGGGGAGGCCTGTGGCAAAGTGGAGCAGATGGCTAGAAAGCAGGACGCAAAGCTAACACTTGGCAGTTTCTATAAGATACTTTTTGAGACAGGGTCTTCTATAGGCCCAGGTTAGCCTCAAACCAGCTATTTAGCTGAAGATACCCTTGAACTCCTGATCCCTCTACCTCTACCTATCTACCGATGCTCAGATTATAGATCTGTGCAACTACACCCAGATCACACTGTGCTGGGAACTGAACCCAGGGCTTCTCACTTGGCAGGCAAACACTCTACAGAGCTACATCCCAAGCCCAGCCCTGCCTCTCCCTGCCTGCCCATCCCGATTTTTGAGTCAAGGCCTGGCCAGGTAGCTCAGTCTGGCACAGTACTAGGTAGGTCATGTGCCCCCATCCCCAGCTACAGCACATCTTACTCATTTTGGGTCTAGTATTCACAAGTCAAAGGCTGCAGCATCTTTTTAACTTTAAGAGAAATAAGCATAGGAGAAACCCAAGAAGTTGGGGTAGAGTGGGTGTCATTGCTTCAGACGCACACACTTAAAACCACCCTCTCGGGGTTGGGGATTTGGCTCAGTGGTAGAGCACTTGCCTAGCAACCGCAAGGCCCTGGGTTCGGTCCCCAGCTCCGAAAAAAAGAAAAAAAAAAAAAAACAAAAAACAAAAAAACAAAACAAAACAAAAAAAACCACCCTCTGACAAATACCTTCACGATGACCCTCGACAAGAACAGTGAGCCTAGGCTCCTGGGAGGGAGGAGAGGCCCACTTTCCAGAACCCTTCTGTAGACTACACAGCTCCCCAAATGAGACCTGACTAATGACCCGTGAGTACAATGCCTAATCAATGTTCTGTCCTCCCCTGGAAACTTATCTGCCAACAGACGACTGCCTTTCCAACATTCTCTCCTGCTTTCCTGCCTTACTTTAAATCAGTTGTTATAAACATCTACATGCATGCGAAACTTGGCCTATGCATACATGGGGCACACATGTTCCAAAGGAGTCAGTATCCCCAAAGAAGCTATTTAAAAAAAAAAAATACTTTTTGTGTGTCAAGGCACACATGTGTGATGTAAGCTCCAGGCTAATTCTCCTGTCACTGCCTCCTTTGATGCCACAGGGATGTTGGGACTGAGACTACAGATGTGAACCACCACATGCATCTTTTGACCTGGGTTCCAGAACTGAATTTGGGTAGTCTGAGGCATGCGACAGGTGCCTTTACCTGCTAAGCTGCCTTGTTCATATTCTTTAAGTGTACCTGCTATGGTTTGCATATGAACCAGTACCCCAAAGGGCTCATATGTTGAAGGCTTGGTTCCAAATGCAGCAGTTTAGAGGCGTGGCCTTGAGAGGTAACTGGGTCATGAGGGCTCTAATGTTAACTAAGTAATTAAACCACCATGCCAGAAGTAAAGGCGGACATCTATAATCCCGGCAGTGGGGAGGCTAAGACAGAAACACTGATTTTTGTGGTTAGCCTGGACTACACAGTGAGTTCCAAGACAGCCTAGGATACAAACTGAGACTTGGTTGGTTAAAAAGGCTGATAGGATGGCTCAGTGGCTAAAAGCACTGGCTGTTCCAGAGGACCTGGGCTTCATTCCCAGCACCAACATGGTAGCTCACAACTGACTGCAACTCCACGTCTAGATGGGACCTGATGCCTTCTTCAAAGGCCTCTGTAGGCACCAGACACACATGTGATACACAGACATGCATGCAGACAGAACACCCATAAACATACAAAATAAATTTTAAATGAAAACAAAAGGCAAGAGGTAGAGACTACCCAGAGGAAATACATCACTGAAGGAATGCTTTGACCTGGACAAGAGCGCATATACTCTCTCCCAAACCACACCCTAACACCCCCCACACACACATCCTACATCACACACCTAGCACCTCCCCGACCCTGTCGGCCCCCATCACCACCATCCCCTGCATCCCAGCCTCTGTCAAGTGAGCAGCCTCTTGGCTCTGCCTTCTGCACAAAGCAAGGGAGTGTGCAACCTTGGAATGAAACTCTGAAACTGTGAGCAAAAATAACCACTCTCACCTTGAGCTTTCTCCCCTGGGTATTTTGTCACAGTGACTAACATAGCGTGAAAACTCTAAGCTGAGTTATTTCAGGAAACCCAATGTTCTCAGAGCTGCCCCCAGTGAATAAGGTTCCTAGCAAGTTTGTCTGGAATCCAAAACTTTTCTCAGGAAAACCACTAAGAAGCCAGGCCAGCAGCTCACACACCATCTTTTTGTGGGTATAGAGCTCTCATGTTTTTGGGGTGTCCAACACAAGGACCTTGGCCCCTGAGGCCAAGACAGCAGGCATGCAGGCAAGGTCTTCACTGGGGATTCTGATCTTGGGTTTGCTTTGCACTCATAAACAGGCGACACTCCCTTCCTGCAGGCTGTGGTAGTTCATGAAGAGCTTTTCCCCTGCCCCTGGGCTATACTGTTTTATCCAGCTTCCCATGAAAGGTGGAATTAATGTTGAATCTTCCACCCTTCAGCCACCACTCAAGATGCAAGGCCCATCTCCACGGAAGCTCCATCCCAGGCAGGCTCTCCTGCCAGTTAGCAGCTCTATGTGGAGAGGTAACCCCTTCCTCAGTGTTCTCAGGACCCGCAGCACACCAGGTCTGGAGGCTCAGTGCTCCTCACACTTTCTAATGCTGTGACCCTTTCTCTGCTCATGTTATGCTGACTCCGACATAAAATCAGTCTCACTGCTACTTCATAACTGTAATTCTGCTGTTGTTATGAACCATAGTGTAAATATCTACTACTCAGGACATCTAATGTGCAACCCCTGGGAAGTGATCACTCAACACGACTCGGAAGGGTTTGAGAGTCGCATGTTGAGAACCACTGTCTTAGAGTTTAACAGAGTTAACATCCTTTGAAGAGCATGTGTATCTTCCCTTCCGGATTTTTTTTTTAAGATTTATTTATTTATTATATATGAGTACACTGTAGCTGTCTTCAAACACACCAGAAGAGGGCATCAGATCCCATTTCAGATGGTTGTGAGCCACCATGGGTTGCTGGGAATTGAACTCGGGACCTCTGGAAGAGCAGACAGTGCTCTTAACCGCTGAGCCATCTCTCTAGCCCCTCTCTTCCAAGATTTAATTCTACTTTTTATTTTTGTCTTGACGAGTTTTTACTCTCTGCTTTTTCAAAGATGACAATTTTTTTTTTTTTTGGTTCTTTTTTTTCGGAGCTGGGGACCGAACCCAGGGCCTTGCGCTTCCTAGGCAAGCGCTCTACCACTGAGCTAAATCCCCAACCCCCTTTTTTTGGTTCTTTTTTTCGGAGCTGGGGACCGTCAAAGATGACAATTTAAGTATCCCACAACTTAGGAGGCAGAGGCAGAAAAATCACTGCAAGTTCAAGACCAACTTCAAGCAAGCTCCTGTCTCAAAAGAAGAAAAAGGTAGCCATCGTACAAATCACATGACTGCTCTGCTTCCCCCAGCCCTAGCTGGGCTACTGATATCACCCCCATTTTCTACAAACCTCAGAAGAAAACGCCAGGTGGCTCTAAGAACTCACTTTCAGTACAAGTCTACCCATCTTCCCCTCACACAGGCAGCCATTTGGGGACTGACTTCTTCCCAAAGTGGCTAAAGGTAAAAGAAGTGGGCGCTGAAAACAAGAGTGCCGGTGACATTCTCCTGGCAGACAACCTTCTGTCACTTTTCCTAGCCCAAAAGGTACCATTCTATTGGGAAAATAGTCCATTTTAGAAAAAAGATACTTTTATACTATTATTTCCAAGATGACTGGATGTACAAAAGGAGAAATTACAATCTGCTGAGAAAATTACAAAATAGTTTCTAACTCTACTTGCTGTAATTTGACAATTCCCTTAAAAGTCTACAAAATGAATGATTCTGAGCTATCTCAAACTCACTGTCCTAACTGGAATCTATTTAGGTGAAGAGTTAGCTCCCCATCGCATCACACAAAGGCACAGAGTGCAGACACCCGTCCTAGTAAAGCACAGAGCAGTGTGCCTGTGAAGTCTCAGTCACCAAGTAGAGATCAGCCTCAGGACACCTTCGGTATCTACTACAGGTTCTGTAAAATGGAGACCGACACACGCTGATACAGACAGAGAAGTGATGGCGACCCGACCCGCCTGTACCAGAGTCAGTCACAGAGAACAGAGCTACTGCTCTAGTTGGTTTTCTCTGCCATGTTTTTGTTTTCCACCTATCACTGTTTTCTTACAAATCCCAGGGCAGGGTGACATGTGCCTATAGTCACAAGGCTGAAACGGAACAGTGTCTTGGTTCCAGAAGTTCTACACTGGAAGAAACTGCTGAGTGGAGGGCGGGGGCGGGCTGGAGAGATGGCTCAGCAGCTAGAAGTGATCGCTGTTCTTGCAGAGGACCCAGGTTCAATGCCCAGCACCCACATGGCAATTTACAACTGCCCATAACTTCCCTTCTAGGGGAACCACCACCCACTTCTGGTCTTTGTGGGCCAGACAGGGATGCAGTACATATATGTACATTCAGGTAAAACATTCATACACATAATAAACCTTTTAAAGGAGAGGGAAAGAAAAATAAAACAAACACAGACAGAGAGCACTAGGTAGTTCACTATTCTGTGGTCACAGGACACAGCCTAACCATTTGACCTGCATATTCTGGTAGCCTCTCATTACAATAAGTTTGTGCTGTAGGAATGTAAGCTGACTGGATGAGAGGGAAGGAAGGCATCAAACCAAGGAAGGCCGGCTGAAGACTTAGAACGCAGCAGGAAGTCATCCACACCTGGACAATTACGGCCCAAGCCCTGACTCCCTCTGTAGTTAAAATCCACAGGCTGGCTCTTCATTAATTTTAGATGACTCTCACAGTAGGTTTTCTGTAATTACCAACAGCTTGCATTGCCAGCTCATGAGGTGGCTCTGTCAATGACGAGATCCAGTTTCTTAACCAATGCCTCCCAGGTATTATGGCACCTTTGGGTGCAGGCGTGTACCTCCACCAGGCTAAGGCTCCTCGGAAGTAGTAAGAACATTTTTCTCCTTTAAGAGCCAGGTTTCGACTCCCCAGAGCCCTTTGGGGGGTGGGGGTTGTAAATGGCAAAAGCAGATGACCTGGGGATGAAGGAGGCTAGTTTGGATGGCAGGGTTTGCTGCGACATCGCCACCTACTATAGCTTTAGCACGTATGATGCCCTAGAACAATGGTCTTTCTGACAGGAAGGGTTTCTGTACAGCCTCTGGCAACACAGGGAAGGTGGAGGGAGAGTAGGGCTCAAGCAAAGGCTCTCGGGCAGAGCTCACCATCAGCACAGCTGCAAAGGATGAGACCTAGGCCAGGGGCTGCCACAGGGGTGAGGACTAGGGGCAGGAAGGGCAAACTGAAGCCCCAGGGTATCTCAGGGAGGAGCAGGAGCCACTGGCCAGAGCCACACCATGGAGGATCAGGCTTCCTGGTCCTCCTGGACTGAGGCAAGAATTACTATCCCTAACAGAAAAGCAGTGCACACTGTGAGTTAGAAAGAAGATGAACAGAAGAACAGAGAGGAAGAGGAGAAAGAATGAGAGAGGCTCCTGAGAAACATGAAGAGAAGCCATGTGAGAGGGACAACCAGGCTCCTGTCAAAAGAAAAGAAACTAAGGAAACCAGAGGGAGAAAATACACTGCAAGCCAGAGGAGCTGGGGGGGGGGGGAGGTTTCACATGACACTTTCTCCACAAAGCCTTTAAGGATCTGAGCTACAGGGGGGCCAGCAGCCAGGAGAGAGACATTTTGATGTGTGAGGCCAACCTGGGATGAAGCTCGGGGACAGGTGCACCCAGTCCGCCCCTGCTGGGAGCTGGTCACTCCAGTTTCACTTCCGAGCTGAGAACATGAGATCTCAAGTGAGAGCTGTATGAAAACTTGATAAACATTAAAGACATCCCCAAATGTGCGCGTGTGCATACACAGTCATCGACTCCTGGAATCATCGACAGACTCCCCTTCTCCTCTGAGGTTAAAACACCCATGTGCCTAGCTAGTGCACACCTTTAATCTTGGCACGTGGGAGACAGAGGCAGGTGAATCTGTTAATTCAAGGCCAGCCTGGTCTACATAGTGAATTCCAGGACAGCCAGGGCTATATAGTGTCCATCCATCCCACCCTCAAAAAACCACTTGATGAATTTATTAATTTTTTTTTTTTTTTTTTTGGCAGTTGTTTGTTTGAGACAGAGCTCACTGTGTGGCCCTGGTTGGCCTGGAACTCATGTAGACCAAGCTGGCCTTCAGCCCAATTCTGCCTCCTAAGTCATCACACATTTTGGCTAAAATAGGTAAGCGGAGCTTTGATGGTTATCCTTTTAGGTTCTGTAGCACTAGAAGTTTGGCTAAGGCACCCAGTGCCTCCACTGGGTGAGCGTGCTCCCCCCTCCAGGAAGAAGACATCCACTGCCTCACCAAGCCCAGATGGAAAAGCAGCTGATTACCTATCAGATATAAAAGATATAACGAAAATATTGAAAAGCAAATTGATAATCTGAAACATGCATAAGTATTTTCCTAAATTTAAAAAGAGAGGGAAAGAGAAAACGGAGGAAAACCGCTCTACTGATTTACAAGCTATTAGTTTGGGAGAAAATAATCTAATTAACCATTTTATAATTAAGACCTTATTAGGCTTAGTGCTATCCCAGGTATTGAAAAACTTGCTCTAAGATTCTTCAAAGGCAGAGGCAGGAGGACCTCAAGTTCAAGGCCTTTCCAGGACACACGACTGCAGAAGTCCCCAGAAGACTAGAGCTGCTGCTGTGGCCACGCCCTCAGGGTGCCCAGTCAGTTCCTCAGCATAGCCACTATCTGTGTGAGCTGTCATCTGTCAGTCCTCATGGGACTGCTGGATAAACAGCCCGCTTAACTCAGGGCCAGATAATCTGTTCTAAGCCCTTTAACAAGTCTCAAAGAACCGGTCTGAAGTCACACCAGTAACTACATATTAGATGATTTTACTTTTCTTTCTTTCTTTTTTTTAGGGGTTGGAGGAAGAGGAGAATATAGGGATTCACTATGTAGCCTAGTCTGGTAACCGGCCTCAAACTCACCGCAATCCTTCTGCTTCAGTCTTTCTAGTCTCTCTAATGCTGAGATTACAGTCATAACCCATTAAGTCTAGAACCAGTTTCTGATTCCTTGCACATCTGTCAGAATGCTTCTGTCCCTCTTGGAAGAGGCTGACACTGCCCTGAGAGGCAAGAGGAAAGACTCAAGGCCTGGCCTCAGGTACCTGTTAGCTGGCTGCAGACTACTTTAAGACTAAGAAATGGAAGCTTCTGGTTCCTTCTTTGAGCACCATAAATGAGCTCCTAAAACAGGAACGAGACACTAAAGATAATCATGTCTCCTTAGTTTGCCACAACAACACCCATCTCACCCAGCCTTACTCGACCCATAAGGTGCCTGCTGTGTTCACTCACCAGTGGAGTGCAGGCTGGAGCACCCCACGATAGCACCGAGGGAGGAAGCCCACGGTGAGAGGCTGCAGACCCAAAAGAAGCTGCAGCCAGTGTCAACTGCAGATACCATGTGCTTACAGGCCCCGGCAGCTAGGTTCAGAAATAGTTAAAACTGCAAACTCTCTAGTATTCCACCAAAGCTATAGATCAAAACAGAAAAAGTTCAGAAATGTGTTTTCAAGAGAAACACTCTAGGAGCATAAACTCACTTGGGCAATCCTTTGGAGGGGCCTCTTGACCATCGCCTCAGGAAATTCTCAGCCCTGGACTTACAACGCTTTCGGCCAAAACACCTCTGCTGCCTAGTGCAGAAGCTGTGTGATGTGTCTTTTTTCTTCTCTGGGATTTTTGGGACCACAAATCAGATCTCCCCAGATAAAATTCACTTCAGGCTATTAAGCCTCCTAGGAACATGCTCTCCATCACAGTCAAGCCTTGAGACAAAAGCCAAGTTGAACAAATGAGTTTGGTCTCTGGCTCAGAGCATGATCAATAGTCATTTCTGCTGGGAGTTTTAGCTTTAAAAAAAAAAATTAATGTTCCTGCTTTACTATTAACCTTCCCGTCAGGATCGAACACTGCTCACCCTATCCCTGTAGGCTTCCGTCTACCCTGGGAAATTAAAACAAAAGCAGCTCCTTTCCCCTGGGCTCTCCACTGCCCTGACTTGTTTTCCACCTCCACAGTGCACTCGCTCACGCGTCTCACAGGTCACCTCTGACCTGCACTGGGGCAGTGCTAGACTCCCCCTGAGGACAGCGCCTCCCAGCTCACACAGCAGCTGCTGGAGTTTCTGAACTCTGGACAGCACGAGGTAGATGGAAGCCCAGAGGACACGTCAAAATAGTCAGTGATGGGTGAGAACTGATCAACTCTCCTGTCTGCCTGGGGCGAGCCCATGGATGTGGGGGGAAGGGCAGCTGGGTCTGAGGGTCACCTGGATCAGGCACAATGGTACAGTGCAGTTCGTGCTCACGTGTACTCGGTCCTGCATTCAATCCCTGGTACACTCCCCCGACGTGGACACCCCCCCCCCCCCGACGTGGCTCACTGTTGTGGAATGATATCCAAGAAGTCATCCTGAACAAGCCTCTGGCCACTGGGGACACCAGGGAGGTTCCTGGCTCCAGAAGGGAAGTGTTCCCACCATTTTAACTCTAAGGAAACAGTAACTCTAAGGACAAGGAAAGACTCAGCGGGCGACTTTAGGGGTAGAGCCAGCCTGCATGAACGTTCACTCCTGCTGACACCTCAGCTGGCCCTCAGGACAGCTTTTATCTCAGCCATTGTCCACTGGCTTTTTCCAATGTAGTGCCATTAAGTGCAATACGAACACAGGCTCACTTGCACTTCTGGCTGTTCTGGCACCATTGAGCACAGAGTCTCTCTCCCTCCCTCCCTCCCTCCCTCTTCCCTCCCTAATCTCCATGAGGAATCCCCATATGCTCTACCTTACACAAACATCTGTGTGCTTAATTACACCTGCCAGAGGGCCTGCTTTAAAGGCTGCCTGTTGCTGTCTAGGTCTGACCGACCTCACCTGCTCTCCCGCCCTTTGCTTTCCAGTGAACTCAAGTGCTCTTTGCTGTTTCCATCATCAGCCCCTACAGCCTGAATCCTACAGAGGGGTTCCGTGGGGGCCATGCGACCCCTCCTTGGCTCCGCCTCCCCTGCTAACTCCCAATCCCGTTCTTTGCACTGCAGGGTTTCCAGTGCAAAGCAGCCTTGCTCAACTCTTGCTCTGTGAGCTGCTCTAACTCAGTAAGTTTGTAGACACTTGAGCCCTTCTCTCTTTTAAGTGCCATCTTCCACTTAAAAGTTCTTTCCTGGTCACCACGGCCACACCAAGATACACAAGCCTCCCAGGCCCCCTTTATCTGTGTCTACACTTTTCCTCTATACTCTTCTGTGTCCTTCAAATCCTCAGCTGGAGGCCATCTTAACCAGACTTGCAAGTCTCGCAGAAAACACAGGTTGTGATCTTCATGACGCTGCCTCTCTTGGGCCAAGGGACAGAGCTCAGAGGTACCACTGCTTAGCATCCACAGAGCCCTGGGTCAAGCCCTTTGTTCTGGTTTCTTTCTGTTGCTGTGACAAAATACCCCGACTAAAAGCAACTTGGGAAGAGACCTTGGCTTGCAATTTCACATCGCCACCCCACTGAGTATAGTCAAGGCAAGAATTTGATGTCAGGTCTGCTTCCTGTTCCACACAGCATTACCTCCGACTACGGAACACAATTCCCAGCCACAGTGGAGCAGGAATCATGCAGGATGTGGCTCGCTGACCGGCAGGCAGACATACACTCAACTTGAGCTCTCCTTAACAGCTCAAGACCACCTGCCTGTGTGCTGGGCCCGTCCTAGCCAATTAACAACCGAGACAGCTACAGCTCCCCACACACGTGCCACAGAACATCCCAATCTAGACAATTCTCACACTCAGATTCTCTTCCCAGACATTTCTAGCTCGAGTCAAGTTGACAAAGCTGACTAAACCACTCAATTACCCTTCCAACCCCCACACAAGGAGACCACCTCTTCTCTGGTACCTGAGGCCCTGATCTAGAGAGGGTCCCTTTCTTCCACACAGATATCATCTAGGGAAACATCAGTGGTAACTCACACCAACTTTCTCTCTTAAATCACAAAGCCCTAGATGGAATTAACCCACCATTTGACCCCATGTACTTCAGTCTCCTACTCAAAACTTCAAAGTTTATTCTGTTTCCCTGGTGTGTGGCAGTGGGGCTGTGGGCACTGCTGGGCACTCCCTAGTTCATGTGGAAGTGGGTCTGAGGAAGAAGGCAAGTGTGCCAAGATGCACTGGCAGGTCTCCACTCAGCTATACCTTCTCTTCACCAGGGGCACCCAGGGCAGAAAGTCTCTTGCCCCCAGCGTGCAGCCTTCCTATGGCGTCCTGGAGCCCTCTTTAGTGCCCGCCTGGCACAATGTTTTAGCAGTTCCAGTGGCTACAAGCAGTATGCCCTAAACAGGTTTTCCTCAACTGACAAAGCAAGCGAGAGAGAGGAGAGAGAGACAAACGTGAGCAGCCAAGTCTCTGTGGAGGAGATCCTGCATCCCCACCACAGGCCACACAAGCAAGTCACACACCTGGAGGCAGACTGCAGGGACAATGAACAGGGTCAGATGCTGCTAGAGGCTAAGAACAGGCAGCCTGTTCCGACAAGGGTCCACCCTCCAATCCAATCCTTGTAGCGGAGCAGAGCAATGTCTCTTAAGTCTGGAACAAGGAAATAGAGCTGCCTCCAAACCTACCCTGTAGCTCCCCAAATGGATTACTTCAGACGCCCCTGCCTCTCCCATCTCCTGCTCTCTGCCCTAATATTGCTCAAGCTCTTCGATGAGCCCCAGTGTTACTGAGCGTTCCTCACGCTCAGCTTCCTCATACTTCCCGGTGTGCCAGTCACTCATCGGATGTCAGGAGCCCAGACAACAGCAGAGACTGTGCTGGGTCCTAGAGGAGAGCAATCAATGAGGTCTCTGCCCTCCTGGGAAGGAGGGGAAAGCGGCTGCTTATTAAAGAATCTGGAATAACAACCTGTGACAATCACTATGAAAGAGGTAAGAACGGAGAAAGGGAAGTGAGCGAGGTGTTAGGTTCCCGAGGCCACTCAGTTCCCGAACGTCCAGGGCTGGAAAAATAGAAGCACCTAATACACCAGGAGCCAGAAGCCCGGCTGAAGAGGGCAGAGGGCAAATCACAGGCTAGAATGTAATCTTACCTAGTCTTTCACGGGCTGCACAGACATCACAGAATCCTGTCAGGATAGCTACTTTTTTGGGGGTTTTTTTGTTTTTTGTTTTTTGTTTTTTCCAAGACAGGGTCTCTCCGTGTGGCCCTGACTGTCCTGCAGCGTGCTCTGTAGACCAGGTTGGTCTCAGACTCACAGAGATGTGACTGCTTCTGTCTCCTGAGGGCTGGGATTAAAAGCGTGTGCCACCAACCAGCAGGGTGTTTTTTACATTTTTTATCTAATAAATAATAAATAATAGGACTTATTACATTTTTATCTATTTATTGTGTGGAGATGGTCAGAGGACAACTTGGGGGAACTGGCTCCTTTCCTTCCACCATGTCTGAGGCCCAGGGTCAGGTCACCAGACTTGGTGACCTGCTGAGCTATCCCATGGCATAAGTGGTTTTTAAGAGACTATTCTGCTGTATCAGTAAGCAGCCTGGAAAGGAGGAGTGAGCAGGGGAGGGAGGGAGGCAGTCAGTGCAGAGCCCAAGAGATGCCATCAACAGCACACAGCAAGGGAGTGGCAAAGAAAGGGCAGACAGGAAAGAGCCCAGCTTGTGTCACCATGAGGAGAAATGTCAATGGCCGCTGTGCCAACCCTGCGGCTCATTAGTGCACCCCCTTAGCACCTGCTTTTCAGAATTTTACATAAATTTAATGCCAGTCTCCCAGTCACTGAAACCACCATTCTGTTAAATGTTTACCAACCAACCATCTTACTATGCCTTGGGGATAAAAAACTCCAGATGTCCTGTGTCCTCCGGGTCACCTCCCAGCCCCTGGGTGTTGCCTTGGAACAGCCTCCTCTCTAAGTCCTTAGAGTAGTGTACAAAGCTCCCAGGGCTGGGGCCACCCTGCCTTCCGAGGTCTTCCAAAGCCCCCAAAGCTTTCCCCAGCCTCCCTACCTCCCAGTGTACAGCAAACAAGCAGCTCGGGGGTTCGGGGAACCTAGGTTCAGGAGACACCTGACATCAATACAACTGTTCTGAGTGTTCGAGCCAGCACTAGACCCTAACCCCACACAGCTGTTGTCCCTTCTATCAAAGGACTGAGCTCGGGAGACACACATAAGGTGTATGTTTGCACTTGTCACTTGGTTGTGCTGGAAGCTGGAGCAATGGCTCAGTTGTTAAAGGCTGGGCTCCCAAGCAAAAATAACAATTAGTTGAGCTGGGTGCTAACTGGTGGCTCGGGCTTAGGTTTCTCTATGGTATTGAGGATTGAACTCTCATCCCTACACAAGCACCTACCTCTGAGCCATATTTCCTGCTGAGCCTGGGTCTTGCCCTGTCTAATATGACCATGTGGAACTATCAACTAACAGTTTAAAGTTTTATAAACTGGAGCTTCAGTTCACACCTTCCAAATGGTGGGTGACAACCACTGGACAGCCCAGGTCTAGAACACTCCTTACCTTACAGACCTGTTGGACAGTGGCCCACAGGGGCACCGCTATAGAGCTATTTGCATAACCAATTTGAATTGTCGCTTTAAAAGTAAAAGCAAGGGGGTTGGGGATTTAGCTCAGTGGTAGAGCGCTTGCCTAGGAAGCACAAGGCCCTGGGTTTGGTCCCCAGCTCCGAAAAAAAAACCAAAAAAAAAAAAAAAAAAAAAAGTAAAAGCAAAAACAAAAACTAAAGTTTATCACATAGAAGTCAATATGTGGGCCAGGGTGTCCTCAAGCTCATAGAGATCCCTCTCTCTCGGCCTCCTTGCACACACCCATCTACTCTCTCTCTATATTTTTCATTTAAGTTTCATTTATTTTATTTATTTGTGTGTGTGAGTGTTTTTTGCATGTATGTGCATATATGTGCACATGTGTTTGCCCGGTATTCCCAGATGCCAGAAGAGGATTTTGAGTCCTCTGGAAGTGAAGTTACAAGCAGTTGTAAGCCATCATGGGGGTGCCGGGAACCGAACCCAGGTCCCAGGAACCAACAGCTGCTGCCCTTAACCACTGAACCATCTCTCCAGCCCTTTCCATCTCATCACAGCCAAGACTGTAAAGATTTCCAAGAAGTTCCCATTTTGGATTAGGACTTTCAACGCCAAGCATGTAGACGTTCCTTCTCTTTGATCACACCTAGCACATGGGTTTTTAGTTCAGGGATACACATGCAGTGGATCTTTGGAAAATCCACCAATACGTTCTCACAAGAACCGTGTGAGAAGGAGTTGAGCAAAATTCAGCAAGTGTGACCGATAGGCAGCGCATGCCTCCAGTCCCAGCACCCGGGAGGCGAGGCAGGAGGATCAGGAGTTCATGCCTTGTCCAGATATAAAAAGAATTCAAGGGCAGCCTGTGATGCTCAAAACCCTGTTTCAAAAGGGGGAAAAAGTTGCTAATTTGTGAAACTGCATGATGAATACACGGGTTCCATCATATCATCTTTTACTCAGTGTATTTAATTCTTTCTAAGCTAAAAGACTTTAAAAACAAATTCACTGATATACGAATTGGCCATAGTTAACACTTTCTACCATAAACTATCATACGGTCGGGTTTGCACCATTTCATTACTGACCCATACCAAGTAAAGAACAGAAGCAGTGGGCCTTCATGATCCCAGAGTACAGCTGTCCCTGTGGATGCCAAAATACTCTAGCAGGCTGGGCGATGGTGGCCATGCCTTTCATGCCAGCACCTAGGAGACAGAGAGGCAGGCTGATCTCCCAGTTGGAGGCCAGCCTGGTCTAAATAGTGATATTTCAAGATAGCCAGGGCTACGCAGAGAAACTTTATCTGGGGAAAAAAGAAAAAAAAAAAAAAAAAACAAGAACTCCAAAACCTGTTAGAGACGGGGATCAGTAAAACGCTACACACAGCAGTATCTGATCACCTGATAATAAAGCCGCTGGCTTTGATGCCTCAGAGGAAAAACAAACAAACAAACGACTTCCCACGTCCAAATTCTAAAGCAGACACTAGGCCTGAAGGCTCAGGGACAACAGTGCTTGCTGCTCAGTTTAGTGACCTTGGTTCCAGGACCACGTGGTGGGAAAGGAGAAGCAACTCCCAACAGTTGTCTTCTGACTGCCACAGGTGAGCTGTGGGGAACACACAGAGCATGTTGCACACGAATGCAAATTAATAAATGTAATTCGGGGTTGGGGATTTAGCTCAGTGGTAGAGCGCTTGCCTAGCAAGTGCAAGGCCCTAGGTTCGGTCCCCAGCTCTGAAAAAAAGAAAAAATGAATAAACGTAATTCAATTTTTTTTAAATCAGACAATAGCAAAACTTCCAGTCCAGCTCACCACACACTGAGCACTGGGCCTCCTGCAGGCAGGGCCGGCTCTTTCCAGGAGCAGGGACACTGCAGAAGGCCACGAGAGCAGCCTGAGAAAGCCTCTGAAGACCTGCACAGCAGCCAGCCACTTTGTACCTGAGGCCTGTCTGGGTCAGGTTTCCCGCTGCTGAGTCAGCAAACCCTTATTCTCTTCCAGTTCAAGCCAGGAACAGCCCTCAGGGTTTACTCAATCCTAAAAGCACAGGAGGGAGGCCCACAAGGTTAAGAAACTTCCCGAGGCCTCCCAAGCACTGTCTGGCTCCTGAGGGCCAAGCCAGGTACATAGGCAGGTTGCACTGTCTGTTTATGTCTCTACCCCTGCCCACCTCTCACTGTCTCTCCTGCGAGACTCTTCTCTTTCCCAGTTCCCTTCCGAGCAATTTCACACTCACTACCGTTTTGTATGAACAGTATGTATGTAGGGCGCATCTGATTTGTCTAGTTCTAGACCACCTACGGTGCGGTGGGCAGGGGAGCACCCCGTCTGTTTTACTCCCCATCAGATTGCCAGTGCCAAGTACAGTGCTTGAGACCGGGGAAAATTCAAATGCTTGGTAGCTGACGACCACTGTTCAGTCAGTCCTTTCAAGAGGTATGTCTTAAATTCTCTATTTTTAAACCCAAAATAAGAAGTACTAACAGTTTTAGGACTACTGTTTAAGAGACAGCACTGGGTGTGAGAGAGGACTAAGACGTGGACAAGAGAGTGAGCTTAGGCAAGCTTTACACAGCACAGGAGAAACCAGGCTCTTACAAAACGCATACTCTGATTCCGACTGGCTGGTCACGGATAGACAGCAGTGTTTGATCTCGAATCCTAAGTAAGCTTAGGACTGGAGCCGCTCCTCGCCCCCATGCCATTCCCAACTGTGAAAATAAGCTGTGGAGGTGCCCACCGTCTCTGTTCAATAATCTCCTCAGGAGAAAGCGCTTAGAACCAATGTTCCAGGCAAATCCAACAGACAAAGCTTACTTCAAAGCCCACCTGGGTCTCCCATCCTGTGAGACTGCTTAGGAGAGGTCAAGTTCATCTTTCAATAGTCCCATTCATGCCCACTTATGCTCACAGTGACCTGTCAACGGCTTTGTTCACCAAAGGAAAACCCTCCCTTTCAAGGACTTAACTCCCCTGCAACTCCTGTAGGAGTTATTCTTTAGGCTTAGAGTTACCCCATTGAAGGGGCAAAGTCTTTCCAGCTGTGACCTCAGAGCAGAGGACTCTCTCCTTTCAACCTGGGTCAGATCCCAGAGCTAGTGGCTTGAAAGGGTTCCAGAGTGTGTGAAACACTCATGACCATACCACAGAATTCATTCTGGGGGCAGCAGAAGGCTGAGCTCTGACCCTGCTCTGACCTTGTCCTTCGAACCTGGCTTCATTCTTTAACCTCTCAGAACTTCAGCCTTATCATCTTAAAATAAGATTCACTGGGGCTGGGGATTATAGCTCAGTGGTAGAGCGCTTACCTAGGAAGCACAAGGCCCTGGGTTCGGTCCCCAGCTCCGAAAAAAAGAACCAAAAAAAAAAAAAAAGATTCACTGCCAGGTGTGGTGGTGCACACCCTTAATCCCAGAACTACCGAGGCAAGGGGAACACTCTGAGTTCAAGGATAGCCTGCTCTGGGGCTGGAGAGATGGCTCAATGGTTAAGAGCACTGACTGACATGGTGGCTCACAACCATCTGTAATGAGATCTGATGCCCTCTTCTGGTGTGTCTAAAGACAGCTACAGTGTACTTATATATAATAAATAAATAAATCTTAAAAAAAAAAAAAAAAAGAGGGTTGGGGATTTAGTTCAGTGGTAGAGCGCTTGCCCTGGGTTCGGTCCCCAGCTCCGGAAAAAAAAAAAAAGATAGCCTGATCTGCATAGCAAATTCCAGGACAGCCAGGACTACATAAAGAAACCCTGTCGGGCTGGAGAGATGGCTCAGTGGTTAAGAGCACCGACTGCTCTTCCAGAGGTCCTGAGTTCAAATCCCAGCAACCACATGGTGGCTCACAACCATCTGAAATAAAATCTAGTGCCCTCTTCCAACCTGAAGGCATACATGTAAGCAGAACACTGTATATATAATAAATTTTTTAAAAAGAAAGAAGGAAAGAAAGAAACCCTGTCTCATGGTCCCTACCAAAAAAAAATCAGAATTTTCTGAAGTTTGAACTTGGATAAGTTTAGAGCGCAGCACACAGCAATTCCATAAATAATAACCAGGCTAGTATTATGGGTGGTTAATTGTTTTCTACTTTTCTTGCTGAGACCGGGCCTCACTATGAAACCTTGGCTATACTGGAACTCGCTATGTAGACCGGGCTGTCCTCAAACTCACAAGACATCTGCCGGCCTCTGTCTCCCAAGTGCTGTTTTCTACTTTTCAAAACATTGTCACAAACATCAAGTAAGTCTTGAATGAAACTTTCAAATGATAGGACGAGCCTGTAACCCCAGCTACTCTAGAAACAAAAGCAAAATCAAGGCCAGATTGGGCCGAAATACAAAACCTTATCTCCAGAACAATAAAAAGGCCTGACTAAAGTAATTTCCTTTCTGCCACTGAGAACCTCAGATCCTTTGGGTTCGGAGGCTCAGATACTCTTGAGACTGTACTGGGGGTGGAGGCAAGGGGACACGTAAGTCCTCGGGATGGAGGGTTAGCAATGTGGCACACAGGCATACATCAGGCAAGACACTTACACACATAAAATAATAAAATGAATTTTTAAAAAAGAAAGTCCTCAATTTGTAAGAGACGGAGGGTCCGAGGTGTAAAGGAACCCAGGGATCACAGGTGACATCATAAGACCTGCCAGGCCTCGAAGCTCATCTCTTCCAGAGCCACTCAAGACCATCTCCACGCTCCTGCCTTCTAGCCTCCCTCTCACACTCATTTCATGTTAGACCTTCAGGCGCTGTAAGGAGTTTCAAAAGGAACAACATGCAACCTGGAATATTACCTTGAATCACTTTAGAATTCACATGTAAGAGTGTATCAGTACGGGGTTCCAGTCTCTTTAAATCAATCTTTTTTTTTTTTCTTTTTTTTGGAGCTGGGGACTGAACCCAGGGCCTTGTGCTTGCTAGGCAAGCGCGCTACCACTGAGCTAAATCCCCAACCCTCAATCTTTATTTTTAACTGGAGAATTTAAAGGTGACAAAAAAAAAAAAAAAAAAAAAAAAAAACCTTAGTGGACAGCCAGGACAAAGAGAGCTGACTGCCCATGGCTCATTAGTTCCTCCAGTTAATGCTTCTCTTGGGGACAGCAGTCAGCTAAAAGACAGTAGTACTCCAGGCAAACTGGACACCGTTCCTCCAGCCCAGGATCCCAGTCCGTGGATTCATGGATTATCACCAGGGCTCTGAGTGCCAAGGCTTACCGGATGCTCAAGGTAACTGTTCTCTCTGTTGTTTGACAGCATCAAGTGGTATGGGGATTCATTGTATGTCAGGCCTCAATGACCTCATTTAACCTCCCCTCAATGACCTCATTAACCCTCCTCGTAACTACCTGTAACTAATCCACTACCACTGTCCATCTAAGCTAAGACCACTGACTCTAAGACACACGGATATTTTACACACCTAAAAGCATCTCACGTGCCAGGGTAAGGCTCTGTAAGCTTCAACTGTTGCTATGAACACTAAGATGATATAGGCTTCACTGTCTCGGTGTTGCCACCGCCATGAAGGCTGTCTCGACAGGTGATGACTGAGGTACACAAAGACAGCAATTTCCCCAAGGTCACAGAGCTGATGAGCAGGCACACTGGGATGCAGTCCCAGAAAGCTGGATCACCTCTCCCCCAGGGTTCTTAAGGATCTAAGGGGGCCCCCACATTTCCACCAGGCGGAGGCCGGACCCCAGATGCTGACTGTTCACCAACACAGCAGAACAGTTCATCAGCCGGAGTCAAGCCTGACCTGTCATACGGACGCTGCTCTAGGTCAGCTCTCACAAACTGCACTTGGCTCCAGGAAAAGCAGTGTGGTACAATGGGAAAAGCACGTCTTGGGACGGAACAGTCGGGAGGCTGGAGGTCCAGTTCTGGTTAGAGAGCTTGTCATCCTGGTTAAGTCACAGAACAATCCTGAGCCCCTTTCCTCCACCATAAGAACAGGTTATGAGGGGCTGGGGATTTAGCTCAGTGGTAGAGCGCTTACCTAGGAAGCGCAAGGCCCTGGGTTCGGTCCCCAGCTCCGAAAAAAAAAAACCAAAAAAAAAAAAAAAAAAAAAAAAAAAAAGAACAGGTTATGATCCTCCCTGGGAGGCTGTTGCAGGACCGGTCTACGCACAAAGGATGGGGTGCGGGGTGTGGCAGAGCTATGACTTGAAAAGCCATGTTTATTTGGTGGTGGCCCACACCTTTCATCCCATCACTTGGGAGGCTGGGGCAGGTGGATTTCTGACTCGAAGGCCAGCCTGGTCTACAGAGAGAGTTCTAGGACAGCCAGGGCTACACACAGAGAGAAACCCTGCCTCCAAAAATGAAAACAAAAGAAAACCCCACCTTTTCAGTTCCAGTCAGCTTATGGTTTGGGATACCATCAAAGAACCCAACACCCCTGTAACCTCGACAATCCCTAAGTGGGACCCTTGGGAGATATTAAGGGTCAAACAGGAGAGAGAATTCCAAGAGGGAAAAAAAGGAAAGGGAAGTAAAGAAAGAAAAACTAGAGGCATGGAGAAGACAAAGGCAGCATTCTGTAATGGTCTTCCTAACTTGTGAATTAATGAACACATAAGAAAAAGGGAGAGAAAGATGCCTAACATCCAGGCACCGCCAACAAACATAAAGACGAGTATAATTTTGTATTGAACCTGACACAGAAACTGGTCTTTGAAGATTCAGTTTGCTATCAAAGTAATCTGGGGTAGAAAAATTTCTCCCTTTCTGTTTTTATTAAGTAACATTCTGTATGTTTCTCTCTTCTTACTTCAAGAGCCTCAGAGAACGAGAGCTTTTGACTTTGATGGGACTCCCTCCTCCCTCCCCCTCTACCACATCCGCAGGGTCTGGCAGAGTCTAGCACATCACAGACCCTAAATAAAAAGTTATCAAATGAATATTTTTGACTCTAGGCAATGCCTCTGTTCATAACATCCTACAGTTACGATACATAAAAGTGTAGTCAAGCTGGGGAGATGGCTCTGTTGGTATGGGGCTTGACTCGCACACATGATCGGGGCTTTGATTCCTACACCACACAAACCTGGTGTGGTGGTGATGCAGGCCAGAAACCCTAGCACTGAGCAATTGGCAGCAGAAGGACCAGACATTCAATGTCGACTTCGGCTAGGAACAAGTCTAAGGCCAGCCTGGGATATGAGAGGCCTTTTCTCAAAATACATACATGCACATGCATGGTCTAACCTTTGCTGCTTTTCCTGGAAGCAGTCTAAGAGCATAATCCCTTTAACATACAGTCGTGTGTCTAGCATATGTGAGAACTCTCATTTCTCACCACTCTGCACAAACCACTCTTGAGCTGTCTTTCCTCACCTGTCCTTTACTGCCTGTCGTTGAACTTCAGCACCTCCACGTTCAGATCCCAATCACCTGTTTGTCTCCTTTCCTGAGGATAACCATGCAAGTATGTGCAGTCTCCCAGAGCCCCCCTCTACCCCCTCTCCAAGCCTTCATGTCCACTCCCAGGGAGCTCAGGTAGATCACCAAAACTCTGGCTTCATCCTCCTAGCCTCAAGACATTTGTCTGTCTTGGAAGACTCTGAAAAGGTACTGAAATCGTTTAAGGGTTGGGAAAAGCTAACAGAAATGGCGTTTTTCACCAGTCAATACAAGATACACTTCCCTGCAGGTCACCCCAATCCAAAAAAAAAAAAAACGCAAACCCAGACCTGTCAAACTCCTTTCCCCAAGGGCCAAAGATCACTTATCCCTCTGTTTCCCTTGGTATTTTACACATACAAGTCACTTTCTGAGAAGACTATTCCTCTCAATTGAGTGCAGAGCAATGGTGTCAAGACACTTGGACCCCACACCGGAACAAGACACAACCTGTGTCCTCAGGGATCCCACACTTTTCCTTCAACTCTAAAAAAGTATGTCTTTACACAGTATCTATGAAATCTAATGACAAAGTACTCCTTAGCTCTAGGAAAAAAAAGAGCGAGGGTGTTTAACAGACTTTGCCCTTAAATTTGATGCCGTGTAACCATAACAACTGATGGTTTAGGTAACCATCAACCCACTGAGGGGCTAAGTTTTCCAAAAATCGTTTTTCAGTGGGGGGGGGGGGGGGCTTCCCTTGCACCAACTCCCGCGCGCAGAGCTGGCGCTCGGAGTGGCATGTGGTGCAATGGAGCCGGTGGTTCCCGTCCCAGCTCCGGTCCCTGGGTCTCCACCACCGTCATCTCCGTGCTCCCAGCGGGGCAGCTAACGTTAGGCCTCAGCCCAATGTCACTTGTTAACCTTCCTATCTCCCCGGTTTTCAGTGCGCCGCCGCCTCCCTTTTAAAGCACACAAACCACCCCACGGTCCCCGGTGTCCACCAGGAGTTGCAGAAAAACAAGCGAGGCGCCGACAGCCACTGACAGATTCGCGCAAAAGTAACCGCACTCCTCCACTCCCAAGCTTCTCCCACGGTGGCCCAGGGGGCGGCGGGCAGCCGAGGCCCCACGCACAGAGGTGACAAGTGTTTCCCTTCAGCTAGCGTGTGGATACTGCTTCCCGGGATCTACACCGAGCGGCGGACGCCAGGCTGGGACCTGATGGCTTGCACCTCCCGCCCCAGGGCGACTCCGCCCCGCTCGGCCCCCAAGCAAGGGAAGGTCTCTCCCGGGACCACCAGTGCCGGCATCCCGAGCCCTGGCAGCATGGAAGGGGCTGAACCGAGCTCCGCTGCGCCAACGGTTGCGGGAGCTGCCGGTATCCCGAAGACGGGCCACCCAGCCAGGGCCTGCTCCGCCCGACGCTCCCTGCGTCGCCCCACCTGGACCCGAGGGCGCTCACCCTGGATCCGCTGGCTGCCTCATCCTACTGCGCCGGCGCCCGTTCTCCGCGGCCGCCGCGGCTCCAGCTCCAGCTCCGGCTCTGGCTGGGGCCGCCGTGCTGCTGCCCGCCCACCCCCGGGCACCGGCCGCCCCGCCCCGCCGGCGGACCCGCCCCGCGGCCGCGGCCCCCACCGCCCAACCACAGGGCGGGAGGGCGGAGTCAGCCGCGCACCAGACACGTCTAATCCAGCCAGTGTTGCACGCCCGCGAGAGGCCTCCGGGATCGGCCGGCGATTGGTCAGGGCTGTTAAAGGGGCCGCAGCGCTAAGGACTGGAAAGAAGGGGGGGCCGCGACTAACTGCGGGTTACCTGGCAGAATCCCAGTGGGAGGAGCAAGCGTTTCTCCCTCCCAATGAAATGGAGGCGCTTTCCCCAGTTCTTTGCATTTCTTAATTTCCTCTTCCTGCAACTTAGCAACAAGTGCCTCCAGCCGGGAGGGAAACTGAGGTTACGAAAATAGCTGCTATCTGGCTAGGCTGTTCTTTTTTTTTTTTTTTTTTTTTTTTTGGTTCTTTTTTTCGGAGCTGGGGACCGAACCCAGGGCCTTGCGCTTCCTAGGCGAGCGCTCTACCACTGAGCTAAATCCCCAACCCCTCTAGGCTGTTCTTATGAATGTCTTATGTCTTAGGAGGTAGTCGGGCATTATCAGTCCCTGCTAGTTCCAGAAACTGGATTTCTGAGCTCCTCCTCCACACCTGACCATAACAACCAATCCCAAACCGATTAGTAGAATTAAGCGCCTAGAACTCGTGTGATGTAAATATATCATCTATTATGATCTTGGGTTTTTTAATTCAGGGTCTCCTGTAGAGTAGGCTGTTTTCAGACTTGATATGTAGCTAAAAGTAGCCTTGAACTCTTGCCTCTACCTCTACCGCTAAGACTATAAGGCGTACACCTGAATAACATAAATTTACCTTAGAGGAACGGCGTCTGGGGGGCGAAAGAAGGAAGGTGACTTTTAAAGATGAGTTTTCACTTAAAATGAGCTTGGAACGGTGAAGACTACTTTTTCATTCAGCAACTCCTTACAGGGTAGAGAGAAGGAGGGTCGAGGGTATAGAGGGTAGGCAAGACCCTCACAGAATATTGGCAGATTATGATAGTGCTCTTTGCTTAGCAGCTTTGCCTTCTAAACCAGTGGATCCCAAACTTCAGCATCAGCCCATCCCAGAGGATTTTAGCATGCAGAGTCCTCCTAAATCCCACCTTGCATATTGTCAGCCTCTCATGGCTGTGAAATTAAAACTCGACCAGCCGAAAATAAAGCTCCTCTGTACAGTCAAAATCCATAGTATGTTTGAGAGACTTCCTAGTCAGTAAACCTAGAGACCACAAAGAAACTCAAACTGGCTCCCTGCACAGGACATAGCAAGAACTGAATGTTGACGGGCCCTAGAAGCAACAGATGACAGCTTGAACTCCTGCGGGAGGAAAGGCAGAGCTGTGGCCTAGCACTTAAGGAAGTCAGTCTTGCTCTCTGACCAGTGAGATAATGCATAAGTATTTAATGGTGTGCGCGCACACACACACACACACACACACACCCATCTCATCACTAGGACCAGTCATAACCCAGAAGGACACCCTGCCCCTCTGGTACCACATTCCAATGTCATCATCAAGTGCTGCTGCCTACCCTCCTGGCTGAATTCCTCTTCCGGCCCGGGTATCCCAGACACCTGTGTGACCCAGAAGTCTCTGCCCTAGATTTGAAGGCCAGACTAATAAAAGGTTATTAGTCAAGTTTCACTAGGGGAATAGAGCGGGTGTCGGGGATACAGAAAACAACAGGGATTTATCTGATTGGCTTACACAAGACACTCTGTCTTCAGAGATGCTCAGGCCACGAAGCTGGGTGAATCAGTAGCCCCTATCTTTCACCACAGGGCTGGAGGATTCTCAGAGAGACACTGGTCTTCAGTCCATGTTGAAAATTCAAAGACATTGGGTCCGTGAAAGATCCTAGCAGGAGCATTCACCATCAAGAGGCAAAGACAGGCAGGCAAAAGGCATAAAGACTTCCCTCAGACCTCCTCAGATCTCAGCCTCTACAGAAGGCTCCCCACAACCTAATCAAGAACATCCCTCACAGGTGTGCACGGAAGCCCTCCTAGTTGGTTCTAGAACAAACCAATCAACTGCTGAGTATAAAAATCTCTCTCGGAACTTGGAATTCAAGCACTGGAGAGGCTGAGGGCAGAAGCTTACCCCGAGTTCGAGGCCAGCTGGTCTGTATATCCAAACCCAGAAGAGAAAAGCAGGGAGAAGAGAGGAGAGGGAGAAGAAAGGGGTTGGGGAGAAAATTGTTGTCTTGAGAGGTGAGGGTTCTAATCACAAGTACCTGTGTGGCAGGCCAAGGTCCCACCATCTGGTCTGTGCTGCAGCCATCTAAGGTCTGACTCCGAGCTGACAGCCCCCCAAACCCCACTTCCATCCCCTCATGAAAAAGCCTCTTAGAAAATTACCAAACTCCGCCACAGACACTTGAGGGCCAGATGCCCTGGCTAACTGACACTTTTGCTTCGGTTAAACTGTTTGCCTGCTCTGCTTCCTCCTGTAACTGCCAACAGGGATATGGTTTTGGTGTTTTGCTTTTTCGTTTTACTTTGTTTTTTCCCCACTAAAAGCTCCCTGCTGAAGGCAGTCAGGGCTGCTCTGTGAGATCCATCCTCTCCAGGCAGTTGCCGGCTGGCTTAACACTCCCCCCGCCCAAGCCCAACCCAGGGCCTTGCCCTTGCTAGGCAAGCGCTCTACCACTGAGCCTAATCCCCACCCCCTGGCTTAACATCCTTAAATTGCGACTCTGGTTTTGTCAAGTGTTCCTTGGGGGTCTTTGCTCCATGACACCTGGAACTGCATGGCAAGCAATGGGTTTCAGTGGTGACGCAGCTTGAAGCTCTTCTTGGCCACATGTCGAAGCCGTCACCTTAGAAGAAAAACAAGAAATAGTGACCATCGTCCCCTTGCCTGGATCTAACTTTCCACAAATATTAGACTGATCAGCTTATCAGCAGCATAATCTCAAACTAAGGACAGTAAAGTCCATCGTGAATGCTCCTCTCCCCCCTTCTCCTCCTCCTACTTCTCCTCTTCCTCCTCTTCCTCTTCCTCTTCTTCCTCCTCTTCCTCTCTCTCTCTCTCTCTCTCTCTCTCTCTCTCTCTCTAGTTATTTTATGTATATGAGTACACTGTCAGTATCTTCAGACACACCAGAAGAGGGCATCAGATCCCATTACAGATGGTTGTGAGCCACCATGGTGTTCCCGGGAATTGAATCTTTGGAGTCAGTGAGTGCTTTTAACCCATGAGCCTTCTCTCCAGCCTGAGGCCCTTCTTTTTTAAAGGGGAAGATTTTGAGGCATCAAGGTGACTCACCAACACAGATGTCCACTACCAAGCCTAACGACCTAGTTTAATCCCTGGGACTCACCGGGCGGGAGAAGAGACCTGACCCTCAGAGATTGTCCTCAGACCCTATATGTAACACAGACACCCACACACCTACACTCATAAAGTAAATAAAGGTAATTAAAAAAAAAAAAAAGAGAAGAGGCTGTGAATGGTGGCACATCCTTTAACCCTACCTCTCAGGAGGCAGAGGCGTGGCGATCTTTATGAGTTTGAAGCCAGCCTTCTCTACACAGCAAATTCCAAACCATCCCTAGCTCCATAGTAAGACCCCCATCTCAAACAAACAAACGAATGAAGGAAAGAAAAAGAATTAGCTAGGCAGTGGTGGCGCACACCTTCAATCCCAGCACTCAAGAGGCAGAGGCAGCGGCAGGGGGATCCCTGAGTTAAAGGCTAGCCTGGTCTACAGAGTGAGTTCCAGGACAGCCAGGGCTATTCAGAGACACCCTGTCTTGAAAAACCAAAAAGAGCCTGCTGGCAGTAGTGGCATATACGTTTAATCCCACCTAGCAGTTAGGAGGCAGATCTCTGAGTTCCAGGCCAGCCTGGCTTACAGAGAGAATTCCCGGGCAGCCAAGCCAGGGCTATCTAGGGAAACTCTGTCTCAAATTAAAAAAAAATAAATAAATAAAAAGGAAAAAAGAGAAAGAAAGAAAAGAATTTGTATGCTTTGAAAATTTGAACAAAGGCTAGCACACCGTTGATGCTTCCTCCTAAGAGGTTAGTATGCAGAGTAACCCGGTGTGGTAGACATTATCATGACTGCGTGTGGTATAGAGTGTACGGGTGTAGAAACTGAAGCTCACAGAGGAACGGTGATGGGTCTGAGGCAGGGACAGCTAGTTAAAGGAAGACCCATCACTCCTGACCCTAAGACTGGGCCCCACCTAACGTCTAACTGTTATGCTACCGGACCTGCCAATTCTGCTACAGGGCCTGCCAGTTCTGCTACAGGGCCTGCCAGAACACCTCTTGCTGCTGGGCACAGCATAAATTCAAAAGGCAAAAGGAACAAATAGCACTAACCTCTGCCAAAAGGAAATTTAATACAGGAGCACAGCTGTGGAGTTGAAGTCCAGTTAACAACTGCTTGCCCTTGATTTGAGCAGTTATATAATTCAAACTCATCGATAAAAATGGGAAAAATCAAAAATTTTGCATAGATTTTCCTGTAGCCCACGGTGGCCTCAAATTCACTATGTAGCCAAGGATAGCCTTGAACTCATCCCCCTGCCTCTACTTCAGGAAGTTCTAGGATTACAGGTGAGTACCACCACGCTCAATATATGCATTGCTAAGGACTGAAACCAGAGATTTATACACACTAAGTAAACACCAACTGAGCTATCCTACCCCTTTATCCCTGAAGAAAACTAAATTCCACCTCTGGGCTTGTGCAAAGACCCCGTTAGCTGAAGATTGTATGGCCCCAAATCATGATGGTGCGATTGGTGATTTTTGTTGTTGTTAAAGATTTATTTATTTTATATATGAGTACACTGTCAACGTCTTTCAGACACACCAGCAGAGGGCATCAGATCCCATTACAGGTGGTTGTGAGCCACCACGTGGTTGCTGGGAATTGAACTCGGGACCTCTGGAAGAGCAGTCAACACTCAGAACCGCTGAGCCTCCAATTGATGATTTTTTTCAATTCTTCTCCCACCCCCCATCCCCCACCCCTGCCTCCCCTCCCAGGGCCCCTCCCAGGGACGGAACCCAGGGCCTTGTGCTTGCTAGGCAAGTGCTCTACCACTGAGCTAAATCCCCAACCCCTTAAAATTCATTTTTGAGGGCTGCATGTGTACCACTGCATGCATGTAGAGCATGTGGAGATTAGAGGACAACTTATGGGAGTCAGTGTTCTCCCTCCATCACGTGGGTAACATGGATGAAACTCAGGTTATCAGGCATCAGACTTGGTGGCAAGCACCTTTCTCAGAGTCAGCCCTCCGGCCCCCACTGATAGTTTTAAATGTTACGATAGGACAAATGCGAGACGCATTCGATAGAATAAAACTGTATTTCAAATTTTGACATTTTCTCACATTGGCAGTACGTGAAAGGGTAGTTTCTCAACGTTGGGCTTTGGCAGTGAGCGACAGCTCCCCGACCACGTGACTATGTGGGGCTCCGGCCGATACTCCACAGCACGCTGGGAGGCTACGCTCTGAAGTAAGTTAGGAATATTCCTGTAGTTTTGTTCGTTTGTTTTACCTACAGTATAACCTCTTTATAGGGCAAGGAATATGTAAGTGTTGTGGATTTCATTGAATGCTTGGATTATGGATTCCCAAATTGCACGAGAATCCCGCAGGTGAAAAGCTGAGAGTCTCTGCCCCCAGCTGGTTCTAACTGGTAAATAAAGTTGCCAGTAGCCAATGGCTTGGCAGGGAGACAAAGTCAGGACTTTAGATTTCCCAGGCAAGAACCCAGGAAAGAAGAAGAATTGAGTACCACCGTGCCAGGGAAACAGAACGATCAAGTTTGAGAGCTGCAGAAGTGGGAGCATACACACAATCATGTAAAAGCCGGGGGAAGAGTGGCCCTAAAGCCCGCCCACCATTGGGTCTAGGATAGCAAAGATGGAGTGTAGATTTTAATAAGTAATAATTCAGAGGTGTGGGAGGGGAGGCGTTAGCAACGTGGAAGTTCGGGCGTGGCCCAGCCATTGCACTGTTTAAGGCGTGTGTGTGTGTGTGTGTGTGTGTGTGTGTGTGTGTGTGTGTGTGTCTTTCATTCGAGAATCCAGAGCATTGGGAAGATTGCAAGGAATGAGTGCTGCTGCCTTCTGGGAGATTAGAGTGGATTAATCCTACTACTGCTGCTACATGTTTTATGCAGATCAGGGGCAGTGATGCTAAGTTTACATATCAACTAAGGTTGCTTGCTTTATATCCAACATTCCTGAACATAGACTCTAAACGCATAGCACGAACAGACTAGGCTAACACAGTCTCCCTACCTTATAATTTTTCCTAAATTACATTTTTGTTTCTTTTGTGTGCACACATGCGTATTTATATGTAGGTGCGTGATGCCTGGCAGAACATGTGGAGGTCAAAGGACACTTACAGGAGTCCATCTCTTGTACCACGTGGGTCCCAGGGATCGAACTCAGATCATCAGCCTCCGGGCAAGCATTTTTGCCACCAGAGCCACCTAGCCATACAATAGAATCTCAAGTCTTAGAAATCTAAGCCCATGTAAGTTATAATTCTACATTGTAAATCTAAGTTATATTTCCGGCTTCTGCCTCTCTCACATAGTTCTCTCACATCCCAGACATCTACTATACATTAAGTCTACATGAATTTTCAGTATTCGAAGTATTCTTGATTACAAATTTCAAGATAATCCTTTTCTCATGAATCCATAAACAACAAAGCTAGTCCCATTTTTGCTGCTGGAGGGATGAGTGGTTAAGAAAAGCAAAGGTCCGGGGCTGGGGATTTAGCTCAGTGGTAGAGCGCTTACCTAGGAAGCGCAAGGTCCTGGGTTCGGTCCCCAGCTCCGAAAAAAAGAACCAAAAAAAAAAAAAAAAAAAAAAAAAGAAAAAAAAAAAAAGAAAAGCAAAGGTCCAGGCATATAGCTCAGTTGATAGAATGACTACCCCACACATGGGAAGCTCCGGGTTTGATCCCAGCACCACATAAACTAGGCGTGAGGACACATCCATGTGATCTGGTCGCTTAGGTGCAAGCTGGAAGATTAGAACTTTAAGGTCAGCCTCAGCTACTTAGTGAGTTCGAGGCCAGCCTGGGACACATGATGCCAGAAAGAAGAAAGAAAGGAGAGGGGAGTGGGAAGAGACAGAAATGGGGGGGGTTGGGGGAGTGGGGATTAAAGGTTGAACCACTTGTTCGTCTAACAAATGTTAGGGACCCATTGTGTCACAGGCTGTATCGAACGTTCCAGAAGTACCAGGTTGGGTGGTGGGCAGCAGTGCCCAGGTGGACAGCAGATGCCAGATCTAGGGATGAAAGCCCTATAAATTGGTAGGGCAGATCTGGAGAGATGGCTCAGAGGTTAAGAGCACTGGCTGCTCTTCCAGAGGTCCTGAGTTCAATTCCCAGCAACCACATGGTGGCTCACAACCATCTGTAATGAGATCTGATGCCCTCTTCTGGTGTGTCTGAAGAAAACAGCTACCATGTACTTATAGATAATAAATCTTAAAAAAAAAAAAAAAAGAAAGAAAGAAAGAGAGAAAGAAAGAAATAGTGTTGGAGGGTTTAAAGAAAAAAGTGCTGACATATTAGGCCCAAGGAGGAAAGGTTCATTTTTGAATTGGTGGCAATGTGGGTGGGACTGGGAATATGGAGTCTCTGAAGCCGAGCTAAGAAGAGCAATGAAGAAAAGAGACAGGGAAGCAGGCAGTGATGGCACACGCCTTTAGTCCCAGCATTCAGGAGGCAGAGGCAGGGGGGATCCATCTCTATGAATTTGAGGTCAATCCAGGCTACAGAACGAGTTCCAGAACAGCTAGGGCTACACAGAGAAATGCTGTCTTTAAAACAAACGAAAGGGGGCTGGGGATTTAGCTCAGTGGTAGAGCGCTTACCTAGGAAGCGCAAGGCCCTGGGTACGGTCCCCAGCTCCAAAATAAATAAATAAATAAATAAATAAATAAATAAATAAATAAATAAAAATAAAAAAATAAAACAAACGAAAGGGTGGGGAGAGGCGATGGAGGTGGGGTGGATTGTGGAGGCTGAGAGAAGAGGTCTGAGGAGACAGGAAAATGGTCCCCTCTTCCCCAGAGCTTGATATGAATAAGGAGGGGTTTGGTGCTGTTTCATTCATAGGTGGAGGCAGGAAGCAGAGGAAGCTCTGGCTTGGTGGCTTCTGGCTTTTAGCTTGGAAGCAGGAACGAGGCTAATCTCTAGAGAGTGGGTAAGGAGCTGATAATCAAGAAGCTTCGTAGGAAACAGATGCTGGGAAGGCCCCTGAGGGGACTGAAAGGGGGAGCTGCCGCTGGAGAGGGATGTTCTAGGCAACACCAAGGACCGAATACCTGACAGAAGCCATCTAAAGGTTGGTTTGCAGGGGTGGGGGTGGGGGTGTCACAGTTTGAGGTGCTGCCGAGCCTGGTGGAGGAGCCATGCCAGCAAGCAATGAGAGGCAGCTGGTCACATCGAGTCCCCAGTCAGGAAGCAGAGCGATGTGCAATTCAACCTGTGACCCGTCCACGTTTAGAATGAGTCTTCCTACCTTGGGGAATTCAGTCTAAAAACCCCTTACGTCATACCCAGACGTTTGTCTCCTAGGCGGTCAGCCCTTCCTCTTGTCAAACTGACAACCAGTATTAACCATCACAGGCCCGTGTGTTTAAGACAGCAGGGCTTCGGTTTTGCATGATCGGATCTGGGGGCTGTGTCCTGAGGAATTCAGGGTCAGTGACTAACAGACACTGAATGTGGGAGGTCTTAGAACAGCGTGCCTGAAACGATGTGTCACCGGTTCTGTGTCAGACAGTAAAAGAAGGGAACCTAAAGAACCAGAGCTAGGATGAACCAGACTTCCTACTCATGCAGGCACAGAGGAGACCAGACAATCAGAGGCAAATTCCAATCAGTGACAAGGTCAAGTGTGATGTTAGAAGCAGAACACTTAACTTCTAAGGGAACTGGAGTCCTCTAGGTTAACTCTGGATCCTCTGTGGACACTCCCCTGAGGCCTGGAACAGCCCCAGACTTCTTTTTTATCTCACCTTGTGGAAGCAACTGTTTTTGTTGGGCGGGGGAAAGCTACCTCTCAGCTAGCCGTCCTTCTCAAAGGAAAACCTGTTACTAATCAGGAGGCCTGCCATCTGTCACAAGAGATAAAGCATTTGTGGGAAAGCTTCCTGAGGAAAGTCCTCACCTGGAAGTCAGATATTAAAAAAAAAAAAAAAAGAATTCAGAATTCAAGAATTCCTTTTTTTTTTTTTTTTTTTTTTTTTGGTTCTTTTTTTTCGGAGCTGGGGACCGAACCCAGGGCCTTGTGCTTCCTAGGTAAGCGCTCTACCACTGAGCTAAATCCCCAGCCCAAGAATTCCTTTTTTTTTTTTTAAGAATTATTTATTTTGGGGGTTGGGGATTTAGCTCAGTGGTAGAGCGCTTGCCTAGGAAGCGCAAGGCCCTGGGTTCGATCCCCAGCTCCGAAAAAAAAAAGAACAACAAAAAGAATTATTTATTTTATGTATGTGAGCACATGGTAGCTGTCTTCAGACACAGCAGAAGAGGGTATCGGATCCCATTACAGATGGTTGTGAGCCCCCATGTGGTTGCTGGGAATTGAACTCAGGACCTCTGGAAGAGCAGTCAGTGCTCTTAACCTTTGAGCTATTCCTCCAGCCCCTGCCTCTAACTTTAAAATGGTGACTTATGCACCCTGATACAGTGTAACTAGAAGCAGAAAAATGTCGGTTCTCCACCAGGTATTCGATGGAACTGGGAATGGAAGTGTTGGAGTCACCAGTCCCTGACATCTCCACGTGGCCATTTAATCTCTACTTAATTCAGAAAACAGAGGTGGGACCCATGTTTGGGTGAGAACTTCGACAAAGAAAATGTTTGGATCTGTTTTGGCCAGCAGTGCCTAAAGCTAATCATTGAGACAGAATCTCATGTGTGCGAACACATTATTGGGTGTGTGCATGCAGGAAGCACTCCTGAGGCTCAAGGGCAGAGACACGTGAGATGTGTCCTAGTGTGGCTGTATTCCTGTCCTAGTGTGGCTGTATTCCTGGCTGCTTAGTTTCAGCGGAGCTTCCAGAGAAGCATCTCAGGGCATCCTCCGCTTCCGAGGAATTTAAAGCATTTATTCGCTGTCTCCTGCACTGATAGGGGGCAGGCTTTGCAAGGGGCCTCAACCCTGCTTGCAGGCTACACTGTCTTGGCAGAGAGTAGCTTTCTATCTGCTAAGCCAGTGTCAGCAGAGCACATGGGACTGAGAGTTCCCACATGCACACCAGAGGCAAGGCATAGCCAGCTACAGCTGCCAGAGTCATCACTGACCTGGGCACAGAACTGGACGCTCCAGCAGTGTCTGGAAGGTTTACGAGTGGACTCTGGCACTGAGACCATTTGAAAAAAGAGAGACCTTTTGTTGACCCGGATTTGGAGGGGTCGGGGTAAGGCTGTCATCTGAAGTAAGGGTGTGTGTGTGTGTGTGTGTGTGTGTGTGTGTGTGGTGTGTATGGTGTGTGCATGTGTGTGTCTGTGTGTGCACAAGTGTGCATGTTGCCTTTGTATGCACAAGTGAGCTAACAGCCATAGGGCTTTCAGAAAAACCGTATACTGGAAATTCCAAAAATACCACCTCACAGAGGAGGAACCAAATCCACACCCTCATCCCCAGCCCCACCCCCACCCCATCCTGCTGGGCCGGTGACATCCACCACAGCAGGAAACGGTCTGAGTTTTTCTGTTATGAATATGATAGCAGCTTCTAGTAACAGCCCCGATGGGAGAAAAACGCCCATTTTTTCCTAACCTATTCACAATCGCTAACATCACTGTATCTCCCTGTGTGCGCTCTGAAGCGTAGTCTTACGATTGCTATTGTTGATACTCTATAAATCTCCTCTGTATTTAGAATGTAACCCTGGAGCACCGTGAACAGCAAGATGGCACAAGGCAGAGAAGGGCTTGGCGTGGCGTCGGCCATAACCGAAGCTCCCCACTTGCCACTTAGGGGACTTGGCTTTCATGAGTCTTGGATTTGTTGGTTGTGTAACAAAGCCATGAGACACAGCCATTTCTCTGCTATTGGTTTTCTTTTCTTTTCTTTTTCTTTTTTTCTTTTAAGAGTTATTTATTATATATGAGTACACTGTCGCTGTCTTCAGACACACCAGAAGAGGGCATCAGATCCCATTACAGATGGTTGTGAGCCACCATGTGGTTGCTGGGAACTGAACTCAGGACCTCTGGAAGAGCAGCCAGTGCTCTTAACCGTGAGCCATCTCTCCAGCCCTCCTATTGGTTTTCTATTTCTCTGTGAAATGTCTATGGCACTTTAATTGACAGATGCTATGTCGTAAAAAGTCCCAGTGGCTCCCCCATCCTCAGGGAGCACTGTGTAGCCTGTGTAGGCTTTCTCTTCCTTGATGTGGTACCTGGCCTCCAAGTGATTCCCACTCTCTGCTTATTCCGACATTTTGATCTTCTCTCGGGAGACCCAGGGCCGGTCTTTATGGTAAATAGACTCGGGTGACAGAGGAGTCAACACCTTTCAGGATCCTGCGCTGGTGTTTTGTATCACTGGGGAAGCTGCCGTGTTGTAACGATACCCAAGCAGCCCACACAGTGTCCTACGCAGCGAGGAACAGAAGGCTCTTGCCAACCGGAGGGCCAGCTGGCCAGCTGGATGGATGGCTGAGCCACCTTGGAAACTGGTCTTTCAGTCCCAGTCCAGCTTTCAGACAAGTGCTGTCCTGCTGGCTGTACTTTTAAAAGCAAAGTGTGTGTGTGTGTGTGTGTGTGTGTGTGTGTGTGTGTGTGTGTGTGTGAGAGAGAGAGAGAGAGAGAGAGAGAGAGAGAGAGTGTATACAGAGGGCTGAAATCAATCAAGGTGCCTTCCTTGATGTCCTGGCTGGCTTTGAATTCACTCTGTAGACCAGTCTGGCCTTGAATGATCCATAATCCACCTTCCTTTGCCT